>NW_022990317.1:527500-600000 GCF_902827175.1 Gymnodraco acuticeps
GAAGTATTATTTTAAGCAACACATTATGTTGACGAAACACTCGAGTCAAATGTAATTAAAGTCAGATCCACTCGTGTTTTAGATGGGCAGTGATATCATAAAACTATACGCTTTCAAACACTCGGTATAGTTACTTTTTAACCAGTTGTTCTGTATTCTCCTTGCAGGTGCAACTCTGTGGCTTGTATCCTGGATTATATGTTTAAGTCATCATGGATGTTTAAAGCTCATATTTGTCTAATATTAGTTTACTTTTCATTAATGAAGTATGACGCTGCGCTGTCAGTACACTTGTCCCTGTTTGTGATTGGTCAAATGTAGCTAACCCCGCCCCTTTCACGTGAACGCGCTCTCAGCTGGAGAGAGAAACCCTGGCTTGATTTACCGAGTTGATAACCAGCGTCGTAGGACCGCTTGGCGAGATCTCGTTTGTTAGTTTGTTGTTGTTGTTAGTTTGTGTGTTACTCAAACATATCCAGGGTATGTTGAACTGGCTTCGTAGTACAGGGCACAGGTGGCTAGCAGCGCTAATGTCAAAGACACAGACATTATACATTATATTTGTATTTTACCAGGATGCAGTGACACAAATATTTGGGAAGGCTTAGCCTTCCCTAGCCTACAGCACCCGCCGCCCCTGACATCCCCCACTCCCCCCGTTGACAATTTACTAGCGGTACCGAAGTGGGCCGGTCGAGAGTCCCGGGATGATTTTTAGTCCCATTCCACCACTGGCTACATGACCGTATGATCGCCCATATTGACGCACCTAATTCCTAAACTTCTAACAGATACAACATAAACCGATCCTTCAGCCTCATATGAGCTCTCAGACACGTTCAAAATTAAACTGTCTGAGCTGTCTGAGCTTGCTGCTGTGTGCGCCATCGTGCGTTTACATGCAGATGCTGGGATCCTGAACGGTGCAGCTGGAGCGCTGTGCCCGCAATGACGTCACACATAATGTGGCGGGACTTGAAGAATCCCCGAGAAGATCCAGAAAATGGTCAACATTGAAGGGCAGATTAATGGTTATCAAAGTACAAATATCCAAAATCAGTTCAGTAACGGTTTTCAAGGGGACAATATTTACTCAAATTGATGGGTTTGGATGATGGGGGAAACTCGTGTCACAGGCTCTTTAAGCTGAAGCTAACAGTAATAACTATAAGGTCTATCTGAAATAAATAAGTGTACTGAAACAAATACCAATAACTGTATTGCATTGTTTTCTTATGCGCAATTACTTCATACTGTCTAGTTCTCTTTTTCGTCCTGCATTTATTGTGCCCCCCTCAGAAAATAACTGGCCCCCCAGTGGCCCCCCCAGTCAAATTGGTCTAGAACCGCCACTGATGACATGGGACCTTTAAATACATGTCGTAGCAAACATTGTAAATACTTAAGTAAGTGCAAGTATGACAAATATTAGTAATTAATTACTTAGGTACAGTACTTGGGTAAATGTACTGAATTACTTTCCACTATTGGGAAGAGCTAATAGATGCATCATGGTTTGAAATGCTAGGTGAATGGTTAATTGGAAGGATCTGAGCTACCTCAGTACCCTGGCATAACTCTTATCCATTAATAGATACACACTTATTTGTGTGCGTTGATACAGTAGGGAGAAAATAGTTCCTACTTGAAACTTCTGGGTAGGTCAAATAGATACATTTATTTGAGAAGGGGCAGATATCTATTCCACTTATATCCAAAAATTGGCCATTAAAAAAAAAAAAATCTTAATTGACGAATAGCACTTGTACTGTAATTCATATTTTGGGGTGAACTGTCCGTTTTAAACCAGTTACATTTACAAACTGGCAGTCAGGTAATGACTGTACTGTACTGGTTGCTAATTGTTGATAATAATTACCCTTACTCTAACTCTAATTATGTGAATCAGACTTCATATTCCATTGCTATTGAAAACATACTGTAATCAGCCTGTGGAGAAATTGTATAGGTAATTACAGGACTCACACTCATTCTTTAACACTTCTAGGCAAGTGATTTGTAGTCATTTGGATTGCCCTGACAGTAAACCTTTAAACCTTAAGAAACCTAAATGACTCATTTCTGGCGAGCAGCGAATCTGTTATTAGGAGTCAAAGCTTTGGTGTCCAGACAAGCATAAATACCCAAACACAAACGGTCCATCGAGCACGTCTCAGCTTCCAGACACACGCTGTCCAGCTTCCTGGCGCTAGCAGGGCAGAGCCGCCATAATCGCAAACCTAAATCTCTTATCAGAGCCCAGAGGGGCCGAATCACAACTTCCTCAGAGGCAGAGTCATTTAGAAAAGGAAGAAGCCAGTGCCTGCTGTGGTCATGCAGGAGCTCAAACACCATCACTTACGTAAATGCTGAGTAGAAAGGGACGCTGAATGTGGATGTCAAAGTCGCTGAACAAACAAACAAAGAATCTAAAGTTTATTGTTATTTCTGACAGGTTTGGGGTTCTTTTTTTTCTCGCTTGACTTGTATTTAATAAGGTTATCAGGTCAGACATGTTCTTTACTTTCTTTTCAACATCTTATTGTTTCTCTGAGAGCAATGCTGTGTGTTTATGAGCCTATTATCACTCTGGGTATAAAGGTAGGAACCAATGTTTGTAGATACAGGTTCCGCTGCAAGGCCAAACTGTTTTTGACCACACACACACATACACACACACACACACACACACACACACACACACACACACCACACACACACACACACACACACACACACACACACACACACACACACACACACACACACACACACACACACCGGAGCACACACCCCACAATGGGATGAGCAAACATACGCTGAGGCTGACTAGGGTTATTGTGTGAAGTGTAATTTTGTGCATGGTGAATTAAAATAAGAAACATGGACACCAGTAACCGGAAAATAAATCGACTGAGTGTTGAACTGGAAACTTTATATGTGACTTTTATTCACCTGGCAAGTTAAGATAGCGGATCCTCAGTGTGCGAAAAACATTATCTTAGCTTCTACCGCAGTGTTCAGTGCACTTTTGTTTCTCCATGTCTCCAAGATAGCGTTTATTTTCTACTCGATCCTTAGTGATGTGTGTGGATGCTCTGATGTCTTTCAGTTGACCTTGAGGCTCTTTAAGCCAGCGTACAGTAAGGAAAAGTTGAGCATTCAATGTTGAAAATATAGTTGAAGACAGACATTGAAATATTCTCACCTAACAAATAAACTGTGATGCAAAGTGAAGTATACTGGAAGACAATTAACTTAAACTCAAAATGTGAAATCACATCCACTGTTTTCCTGCATTAGAACTCAAAAGTGCACCATCACTGATATACTGAGTTTAATCAACCAGGAGGGGAGGCTGCGTTTAATTATCTTAAGGCAAATAATCTAGAATACCCTTATTTATTTATGTATTGACTTATTGTTCTATCATTTCAGCAAATGAACTGGCCTAAAGTGTGTAAGTTATACTCTCTTCCCACCTTCTTGGAAAACAGGCGATCTTTTATGGATCGTAGGGCAAAAGGATTGGTAAACACAAAGACGCTGAGTACAGTTTGCCTGTCTTGGCTTCCTGGATTTCTTTGTTTTGATGTTACTCGCTCCCTGTTTTAGGCTGCAAAGTTGTAAAGACGCCTCGTACACCTTTGCTTGGGGGGCTTTTTCTTTTGATCAAGGTTGCTCATTTTCTTTCTGAATCACCTTCATATCTCAGTTTTACTGTGCAGCTCTGATCCATTTCCATCTACCACTGCCTTTGAGTGATTTGGGTTTGAGTGCCTCACCAAGGACTTCCAAGATGATTCTATACAAATTATAATCATTTACTTTTCCCACTGAGATATTGCGTGATTCTGTAACCTCAAGCTTTTTCAATAGAACCTCCTTCTCTAAGCACCACTGCCTTAAAGCAGAATATTAGATCTATTCAAAATGGAAAACTTGTTTAAACGTCAAGAGCTTTTAACTTGTGACCCTCTAGGTAGCAGAATGACAAGCTGTATTTTTCAGTCGTGGCAATATATATATATATATATTGTAGTGATGTTGGCAGAGAAAAAGCTGTGTGGCTGTCTAACAAAGTTCAGGGCTCTACATTCACATATCCCTGGATTTACAGATCCTCTGGCAGACATGTGAGACGGCCGCTCTGCCAGCACACTTGATCCCTTTTCTATCTCAAATGTCACATCTCCATTGTGACAGCGGAAAATGGGCTCTACACTAAGATGTTTAACAAGCAGGACATTTAAAGGGTCAGGATAAACACACTTATGGTAATTCCTCTGTATTTGACCGTTCATTCCGTTGCCTGTTCTCACAGCCAGTTTACTTTTGTCTGTCTTTCTGTCTTCCCCTTCTGTCTTTTGATGACTGCCATATTCGCTGAATTTCCCCCCATTGTTTACATATTTAAGCCATCTGCTCTGTCTCACGCTCCCACGGTGTCTAGGGGGAAAACTAGACCAATTTCCACAGTTCCATCCTAGTGCATTCTAGGTAAAACTAGGTAAAACTTCAGAAAAATCACACAAAATGAAATGTGAATTATGGTTCTTCCTTTCATCTTGGCTGTAGTGAATAGGCAGTAAAAAACACAAACCTCAGACAAGAAGCGTTTGAAGACCCGATCAGCCATGGGCAAAGTGCTGTTGTTCTTTAGTAGAGGCTAATGTCGGCCATATTTCATGCTGTCTGAATATGAAAACAAGAAGTGCCCTTGGCAGGATTCTAACCGCGACGGGCCTCTTACACTCGCAGAGAGAGCGGGTTGTGCAGACAGGGTTGTGCTGGACAAATATTTTGAGACCTTTTAGAAAATCCTCTTCTGGGCCATGCAACCAGACTGAGAAAAAAATAATTACTGTCGCTCCTCATTGTAAACATCCTGGATCAACAAAACATTTTCATGCTTCACGCCAGATTGTTTTCTTTCCCACTCGGTTCTTTTGCAACACTTTGCATCAGAGTCTCCACAAAATACTTGAAAGCAGTAGAGGTCAATTGGCTGTGTGCGTCCGTGTATGCACAGGTATTCATGGAAAATATCTTTAATATTTCTGACGTGAGGTTGGTTTGAGGCTTGTAATGTGCCTGATTTATATTTGTGTTTTTGTGCTTGTCATCAGTGTGAAGGTGAACATTATTATGTTGTGCTTCTCATCAAGTAAATGTGTGTTTCATGGGTTTGAAAGGCTGCATATTTAACATAAAGGAGTACAGAGATGCATTACTGTAATTATGCCACTGTTTCCATGATTTATAAAAAGCTGCAAGAAGTTATAATGGGCAATAACGCAAGATTGTTTTATATTCTAAAGCAGGTATCACTTGTACAAACTTCCAAATTAAGGATTGATGTAATAAGAGGAAAGAATATTTGAAAAATGCATAGTTAAATAAAAGTGTGCTAATCATTTCCTCTAAGGTTAATGAAAATCAGGCCAGTAGTTATTTTTTCTTTAATCCTGCTGAAGGCTAAACCAAAAAACATAATTTCTCCTTGGTGAAGTTAATGATAACAAAATGTTGACATCCCACTGAAATTTGAAATTTCTTTCAGAAGATACAGAAGAGGGAAAGTGCTAAAAGTCATGTTCTATGCTCTCTTGGAAGCCCCCATCCCCTCACTCAATTAGCAGTAATTAAAATGGCCTCTTGCAGGAGTAACACATCATTAATAGCGTGTATGTGCTTCCAGTTTGTCTCTCGCAGTGTTTTTAATTTTTCATCAAAAATGCAAATGTAATTAATCTTCATAAACAGCCGACTGATTAAGGGCAAATATTTGCCCTCTTAAAGCGGGTGGAGCATGAAATGATTTTAATTTAATCAAATGTTGTTTTCCTTCTCGCTGTTTACAGAGATTGAAGCCAAGGAGGCCTGTGATTGGCTGCAAGCGGCTGGCTTCCCTCAGTATGTGCAATTATTCAAAGGTAAATATGAGGATGTTAATGTAATCAGATAGCCCGCAGAGTCTTCTCTAATATGATACAAACAATGTGTCAGGGAGAGTCTTATTGTTATATTTATCATGTGTCAGACTGCAGGTTCCCCATCGACATTGAGTGGGCAAAGCGTGATCACCACTTCCTGGATAGAGATGCTCTGGATTCACTCTGCAGGTAACACAAGACTGGACAATCCAGAATTAATACGTTTTTAATAATAGTACTTCTTATATTGATATAAATCGTTTTTATTCTGTTTTATTTTATCTTCTGTCCTCGTTCTTTTAGGAGATTAAACACTTTAAACAAATGCGTGGAAATGAGGCTGGAGCTGCGGAGATCGAAACGAAGGGTGAGTATTGAGAGAAAACAAAAAGAAACTCAAACACAGCGGGACGTTCATATCCAAGCAGCCTCGTAAAGCGTCACATCATCTCACTGATATCAACTGATCAGTCCTCCTCCTCCTCCTCCTCCTCCTCCTCCTCCTCCTCCTCCTCCTCCTCCTCCTCCTCCTCCTCCTCCTCCTCCTCCTCCTCCTCCCTCCTCCTCCTCCTCTCCTCCTCCTCCTTCCTACAATTTCTCTTTCTAGGACAAATTCTTGAAGGAAAACAGAAGATGAAGTCAAATAAAAGAATGCTGATTATTTATGTATTATTCTGTTACTACAACAACCCACAGTATTATTATCTGATATGTAAGTGGGATGTTTCCCTAAGGCTGCATGCTAATGTCTAAAATGTGAAGGTGGTTCTGCCTTTCGAAAATGTCCCTGGTAGACACGATCAAAGCACGCTTTAATCAAATCAAAATGTCAAATGGATAAACAAATACAACTTGATTGGATTTGTTTATCTTACACATTTTTTGGGGACTTTTTTAGAGACCACCATGATGTGTAAAAAAGTTTTGCTTTGTCCACTATATTTACTTAAAGTATTCCACATAGAATATTTCCTTCTGTAGATATTACATATCTACACATGTAGAGCTTTTGCAGTTTGATGAAGTGTATGAGTTGTTTTCTTATTATTATTTCAAAGGAATAAATTACACTTGAGTTTTATGTTCTTTTTAATGACCCTGATCTTTTTTATGAAATACATGAAACAGTATGAGTTAATATTGCTTTCCAAATATGATTTTCTATATAAAAAAAACCATTTGATTTAGTTGTATAACTCATTTTTCTTGCATTTTCTGGTCTTCTTCTTCCAGGGAGATCCCTATGACGAAGAAGACTTCTGTGCCATCAGCCCCAACTGGACCTATGACAGGCGGGCGAGACGATGGCGACGCCTCGACTCCCAGGGTGTGTCTCTGTGTGACCCCAGTGACCTCCAGGATGTGTGCTCCATCCACAGCTCCAGCAGCACTGAGAGTGAAGGTCACCACAAGAGTCACAGAGACGCTACTACCACAACAACCGCCTCCATCAGAATTACAGATGACCAGGAGACCAGCAGGAGCTCCTCCCGCTGCTCCTCCTCGAACAAGACGCTTTCTCTGGACCCCTCGTATAGTGGACCCTCCTCCCCTGGGGGAAGTGGAGGAGGGTCGTCCACCATGAGTCTGGAGGCTGAAGGCTGCTTCTCAGACAAACCGCCGAGGAAGAAGGGCAGCAGTCTGCTGAGGAAGATGGAGAAACTGAGGATGAGGGGACCCACCGGCCTCCTCTCTTCTGCTCACAGTGGAGGTGGTAACAGCCGGAGTCGGACCCGGCACGTTATTCAGGTCCAGGAGGAGGAGAGGATGAAGAGGCTCAACAGCCCGTCTAGGTAAAGATTGTAGATAGCAATCTTTCAAAAACCAAGACTTTTTCGAAAAGCTTGAAAATCGTAGCCAATAAACTATTTAGAATATATCTTCCTGATGCCTCAGAAATTGAAAGAGTTCATGTAACAAACAAAAACATCGACAACACCTTACACTTACCATATTCCCTGAAAACGAAATAAATTGAACCCTAACTACTATGGTGGATTGCAATCTAAAGAAACAGAGAACTTTATTTTTAACCAGATCCCAAAGTAGCAGTAAATTGAATAAAAGGTCAACCACAGACCGTGGAGGCTTTTAAAAAAGGCCTCAAAACCCATCTCTTCAAAAGAGCCGTTGACTAGACCTTTTTATCACCCTTTTATTTATTTATTTTTATTTTGTATTGCTTTTTATTAATTCTACCGTGTTGTGTAATGTTTATTTATACTGTTCATGCTCACTACTTGTAGCACTTCGGGATTTGAAATCAAATATGAAGTGCTTTATAAATGGAACCCATTATTATTATTATTATTAAGTTAAGTTAACGCATTGTTGGAAAATAGAGGCGTACTTCCAATAAGAGAAGCAGGAAGCTATATCACTTCCGGCAACTTCAATCAATCAATCACACACTCATTTATTTAAAAGCATTAAAAAAATACCATCATAAGACAGAATGGAGGTATGTGAAATGGGACACCCCGATCCAAAAAGATTTAAAAGAAGCTAAATAGAAACTATTTACAATATATTTTAATAGTCTGTCTAGTGATGGAAAGAGTTAATGTATTAAACAAAATTACCAAATGCCTTAAAAACGAAACAAATCAAACCCTAATTAATAAATGGTCTCTAAACATTGGAACAAATTAAATGGATTTTAGAGAAGAATACTTAGTTTTACAAAGTCCCCAGCCTGTCGGTATAGTCAAGCTCTGACATGCCTACTCTCATAAGATGTTTATTCTTGTGGATTTAATTGTTTGACTTCCCAACAGCTGTGCATCTTCCTCGCCTTCGTCTCCTCACACCACCATCAGCAGCAACAGCAGTAACAGCCAATCAGAGAGCAGCAGCACCGTCAGCACGCCTAGCCCGGTCACCCGCGTCAGGAGCAACTGCAAACGCTCTAACAGTGGAGTCGAGGGTGGAACCACCCGGAACAACCAGAACCACACAGAAACAGAGGTCAGTCCAATGAAATGTTGTGTCTCTTTTTACTGTTGTAAAACAAGTTTCCTAATGAGCCCCAATTGTCCTTACTCAAACATTTAAAGTGGACCTATCATGCTATATTTGAAACATATATTGTAGGGCCATACCTATATAAAACATTTCTGTGAAGTTTTTTTTTCAAAATACCAAACAGATCATGCATTTTAGCCATGCCTCATTTCGCTCTATTTGCTCTTTTCCAGTCCTGTTTTTGCAAGGGCTGATTCTGCTTTTGTGGCAGACTACAGCGCCACTTACAGGCCTGGCATATGTACTACAGCGTCTCCAGCACTTTTGAACGGTCTCTCATTCCCCTGATAGGTGGAGAGTTGCTCATATAGGCGGAGCACCCCTTTTCTGACGTCAGAAAAAAATTCAAATAATAATCAGCTCCGTTGCAGCCCCGTTTTTAGAGATTTGGGTATGGAGGAAAAGAGAGAGGGTTGTGTTTTCTGACACTTGGTGAGTTCCCTGACACACCAGGGACACATATTAATGTATAAAAGACGTGCAAAAGTGCATTTTGCATGATAGGTCCCCTTTAAGTTTCATTCAACACAAATCTATCCAAAAAAGACCTTGGTGAAGCGTGCAAAGATCCAGTCAAACCAAAAAAATACATTGCTCATTTGATCAGAATCCGGTTTATTGCTTAGAAGGTTTACACATACAAGCATTTTGCTTTAGTGTGTTATGGTGCATTAATAAACACAGTAGGAGGAATTAAGTTGTAGCTGCATATATTGAAAAGTTTACATACTTAAGTTATTGATTCCTGAAGGGAAATTCAAAGTTTTCCCTCTGTTCTTATTTTTCACACATTATACACATGCCCAAAATACACACACATGCACAAACAGGACGTATACACATGCATTAATGGAGAGAGCGAGGGCATTGAGCGGTTGGGGGTTTGCTGCGTTGCTCAGTCGGACATCGGCAGCGCCCATGAGGCGAACATATCTCCAGCTACCAGCTGCCAACTGTAACCAAACGACATATAAGCACCGCACCTTGGAGGAGGCAAAACAATGTTGGTCCAGACTCTTTACCATGGGACTCAGTCCTCAACTTATCTTAACCGACAGACACCCAGAGCCGCCTCACATATTCAAGTGTGAAGGACTCTGAGGCCTTCCAAATGCCAAACCATGACTTCACATACCTTCATGTCTAATAAATGTCCCTGCGATTCAGAGCAAACTGATTCAGGGCCATTCTGTGTATGAAAAGAGTAACTTTTAAGCCCACAAACTCAAAGTTCCTTTTTATTTTCCCTCTCTACGCCAACAGTATTTAAACTTTTGCGTCTGCGAATTGATGATCATGAAATCTTTTCTTGTATATTAGTTCAAATGAATCACAGCAGCACTGTAAGGCTGTATTGGGCCAAATGCTATTCCTAGCTAGGCATCAAGCTCTAAATGATAAAGCTAACATGGAGATGTTTCAAAAAAATTATGTTAGCAAAAAATGCTAATATTGGCAGGAATGGATATTAATTATTGCTCATGAATCACAGTGATGAATACATTTTAGTTATGACCCAAGAATTGTGCTACATAAAATACAATAGCGTCACCAGAGGGATTTGTTCAAAGCTTTGCCTACGATTTCTTATAAGGTTAACGCAAACCTAACCATCATTAGCCAAATGTTTTGGATGACAAAAAAAAGGCTAACATCCATCACAGTTATAACTTCCTGGCTAATTCTTCTACCAAGTTTTGCTTCTTTTCTAAATGTTAACCATGTTCAATAGTCTTTATGCTGACCCAATAAAATGGGTTATCTGGAAAAAATCTCAAAGGAAAAAGACCGGTTTACCCCGTGGTTTTTACCAATTTACTCTGTTTCATTTATCAATCAAGACATGTTTTACTTCATTCAAAATGATTATATTGCATTTAATGCAGTATTGTCCAGTATACTATATAGTATAAGTCCAAATCTTTTTTATTTACATAGAAGGATATCCTCAATAGTGTTGAATACATCATGTAGAGCTCAGGGTTTTCGACTGTCTTTATTCACAGATAATGTCAGTATTACCTTTTACATTTTTCTTTGTTTTAAACCTTCACTGTTCTGTCTGTTCCTCCTCTCAGGACTACAGGAACCAGATCAACAACAAAAACAACAGCAGCCACCAGAGTCTGGTCTTCCAGGTCCCGCAAGGACACAAACCAGGGACCTTCCCCACCTCTCTGGCTCATAAACACACTATCCTGTCCACAATCATCGACAGCAACTCGGTCAACTGGAGGACCGGGAGCTTTCACGGTTACCGGGGTCGAAACAGTTGCCATCTGGGGACATCTTCGCTGGCCGCTGAGGTGGTCCGCAGTCCACTCGCCGTGCTGGATCATCGGCTGAGTATCTACGACAACGTGCCAGACGACCAGCAGCTGTCTGAAAGTGAAGGTGGCAGTGGGGGAAGTGGCAGCGATGCAGAGCGGATGGGGGAGGAGTCAGAGGTAGGTCCAAAAACTGTTACTCCACTTTCATTTTTATACTTATAGATTTTGAAAATAAGGCTGTCTCACACCTTAAAATGCTTACTTGCAAACAATGTGGTTGTTGAATATACAGAAATAATCTCACAATCCCATTTCATTTCATTTCAAACCTTTATTTACCCAGGTGTATCCCATTGAGATCATTGATCTCTTTTTCAAGGGAGACCTGCTCAAGTAGGTTCCACATGAAACATAAAAACATAAACAGAACAACAAAAAGGACATCATACAGCATCATTACAGGGATTTATAATTTACATAACTATCCACATGAACAGGTACCAACAGCTTCCGATTGAGTAGCATCCAACTGAGCTTTAAACACATTTAGTGGCACCAGATTGCTCAGTTTTGCTTTCGAGTTTTCCCATTAGGAAGAGTTTAACATTTTTCTCCTTTTAATGTAGTCAGAAACGTCTGGTTTATTTTAAGCATCTAGAGGCCTTTAAAGTCTGCATACTTTAAAGATTTACTGAGTAGTCAATATTCTTTCAAATACATTGCAATATTAAAAGGAGGTCTTGCCTGGTAAAGCCACTTCTTATAAAAGTATATGGTTTTAACCGAGTAGTCTAAATAGTTTGACCTTGATGCAAAACATATTGGGAAACATGGGAATAAGAATGAATAACTAAGAAAAACACAATGAGCTGCCAGATAGACAAAGAAGATTAGTACAGGGACTGTCACACTGTACAAGAGTGTACTAAATCAAATCCACAAAATATCTTATAATGTTTGTGAAGCCAAGACATCGAAGTAAATGTCTTTGAGTTTCAGTTTGAGTTCTAAATTGATGACATTCTTGGAAGCAAAGTTTTTCTTTGAATTGTAAAAGCTGTGGCAGTGCAGAGTGGATCTGTCCATGGAGCTGAACTGTCATGTCACTACAATGGATGGGCCACTTCAAAGGCCCAGATATACTGTCGTTATATTTCTGATTCCCCTGGCTATGAATGGGAATGGAAAGATTTACCTCAAATGACAGAACAGGTCAGAGAAATGTTTTAAAAATGTATCATGTTGTAAAATGCAGTCAAATTAGTAACGTTTTTAGAAAGATATTACAAGCCTGATTCGTTTTGTCAACAGCAGGAAAATTCTGTATATACAGTGGGGCAAAAAAGTATTTAGTCAGCCACCAATTGTGCAAGTTCTCCCACTTAAAAATATGAGAGAGGCCTGTAATTTTCATTCTATGTATACCTCAACTATGAGAGACAAAATGAGAAGAAAACAATCCAGAAAATCACATCTATGGGGGTTGAGATCTGGAGACTGGCTAGGCCACTCCAGGACCTTGAAATGCTTCTTACGAAGCCACTCCTTCGTTGCCCGGGCGGTGTGTTTGGGATCATTGTCATGCTGAAAGACCCAGCCACGTTTCATCTTCAATGCCCTTGCTGATGGAAGGAGGTTGTCACTCAAAATCTCACGATACATGGCCCCATTCATTCTTTCCTTTACACGGATCAGTCGTCCTGGTCCCTTTTCAGAAAAACAGCCCCAAAGCATGATGTTTCCACCCCCATGTTTCACAGTAGGTATGGTGTTCTTTGGATGCAACTCAGCATTCTTTCTCCTCCAAACAAGTCTCGTTGAGTTTTTACCAAAGAGTTCTATTTTGGTTTCATCTGACCATATGACATTCTCCCAATCCTCTTCTGGATCATCTAAATGCTCTCTAGCCAACTTCAGACGGGCCTGGACATGTACTGGCTTAAGCAGGGGGACATGTCTGGCACTGCAGGATTTGAGTCCCTGGTGGCGTAGTGTGTTACTGATGGTAGCCTTTGTTACTTTGGTCCCAGCTCTCTGCAGGTCATTGACTAGGTCCCCCCGTGTGGTTCTGGGATTTTTGCTCACCGTTCTTGTGATCATTTTGACCCCACGGGGTGAGATCTTGCGTGGAGCCCCAGATCGAGGGAGATTATCAGTGGTCTTGTATGTCTTCCATTTTCTAATAATTGCTCCCACAGTTGATTTATTCACACCAAGCTGCTTACCTATTGCAGATTCAGTCTTCCCAGCCTGGTGCAGGTCTACAATTTTGTTTCTGGTGTCCTTTGACAGCTCTTTGGTCTTGGCCATAGTGGAGTTGGGAGTGTGACTGTTTGAGGTTGTGGACAGGTGTCTTTTATACTGATAACGAGTTCAAAAAGGTGCCATTAATACAGTTAACAAGTGGAGGACAGAGGAGGCTCTTAAAGAAGAAGTTACAGGTCTGTGATAGCCAGACATCTTGTTTGTTTGTAGGTGACCAAATACTTATTTTACCGAGGAATTTACCAATTAATTTATTAAAAATCCTACAATGTGATTTCCTGGATTCTTTCCCCCCATTCTGTCTCTCATAGTTGAAGTGTACCTAGGATGAAAATTACAGGCCTCTCTCGTCTTTTTAAGTGGGAGAACTTGCACAATTGGTGGCTGACTAAATACTTTTTTGCCCCACTGTATATGTCTCAATTGCTCTTCTGCCTCTCTACTAAAGAAAGTTAAAATCGATACGAACACGGATCATTCGCTGCTGAACTAAGCACCAAATGAAGCCAGAAATCATTTTATGAGTTATGATATCAATTACATTTTAAATTAAAAATATACAATAAACCATGTCAGTTAATTATGCTGCTTCAAACGTGTTCTACTTTCTATAGAAGAGTAGCCATTGGAATATAAATGGATCCTATCCTGACAAGAAAGATGGCAGACATAGTAGTAAAGGATAATGACATGACATATGACATGAAATATTAAGTAATGGATTTTAAGGAACCAGTTACTTTGGAGAAATTGATTTATAACTTTCCTCCAAAATTGGTGTATGGCAATAATATCCTTTAAACCTGCTGAATCAGTCAACTGAAGAAAAAGTGAAAGTATACCAAAAAAAAACTTCAGCTTTTCTAGTTTTTCTGGATTTCCAAAAGCTAAAAAACCTTTTTTTAAAACCTTTTTTAAATGATTGTGATTTTTTTTCTAACTAAATGAAGAGACTTACCGCTGTAGGCTGCCTGTGGTAATACTTGTAGTCCTCGTTTTCTGACTGGTTTTCTCTTTCTTTCCAAGGTGAGTGAGTTGTTGGCAGGCGAAGACGTCTTCTCTGCACTGGACAGCGTTTTGGAGAGGATCGGTGACCTCCAACAGCTGGTCTCCACCTGGTCTGAAAGTCTATCCGAGGACGACTGCCAGAGAGGTTCCTCCTCATCCTCCTCCTCCACCTCTTCATCTTCTTCTCAGGACACTCCTTCCAGAGGCTCCTCAGCAGCCTCCCCCTGCCCCTCCTCCCCCAGCCACATCCACCTGGAGGTGCAGCAGGAGGAGGCCCCTGAGACCGGAGAGGAGCCGAAGACCATATCGCCACAACCCAGGAGCAGGTGATGCAAGAAACTAAATCGAGTGTTCTTTATAGAAAATGTAATAATAATAATAATAATAATGATGATAATAATTTGTTATTAATAATAAGAAATTCATACATAATAATCATAATAATAATGTGTTTTAATTAATAATAATAATACATAATAATAAATAATATTAAATAGATATATGATAATAATAATAATAATAATAATAATAATAATAATAATGGTAATCATTTTGTATTAAGAATAATACATAGAGTAATAATAATAACAATTAGAATAATAAATGGATAATCAATAATAATAAGAATAAGAAGAAGAAGAAGAATAAATGAATAAATGATAATAATAATAATAATAACAACATAAAGAAGCAGAAGAAATTCAACCCAATTTGTGGACACTCTAAGTTGCCCTGGACATTTTTAAATGTAAGCCTAAGTGTCCAGAAGGGCTCCAATAAAATGTATTTATTGTAGGTCTTTTTGGATAAAAACATCAGCTAAATGAAATGTAAAGTGAAGGGGATAAATTCCCTTTAGGCATCAACTGAAATAAAGGTGGAGTTAATGTAAGGCACTTAAATAAAAGCAGTAACCTCATGGAGAATAGTTTGATTGCCTCGTTACAGTGCTGCTTTTTATTCCCTTTTTTGTAGCGTATTTGTTCTGAATAAAAAGCTATGAGGCCTCTCCTGTAATGTAGAGTCAGCCGCAACATCAGTGTTGCTTCTGGATGCTGCTTGAGTTGCTTGTTAGGTTTAATATAAGTGTTGTTAATTGCTCGTTTACTGACCAACTGATAATTATTATAGCTTTTTACTAAATGTTAACATCGCTTGGCACAGGCCCTGCCTAAAGTTAAAACAAATCTGACAATGTAGAATTGAGCAAGACAAGCATATACTAAAAATAAAAGCATGTTAACAATCTGTATGCCAAAATGATGAACGCTGTGTGCTAAATGTTGAAAAATTACCATCCAGTAGTTGTGCCATGCTGACATGCCAACGTTAAGGCTAAATTAAGTTGCGCTGAATATATTTGAATGATAATGGTAATCTGCTACAAGCGCAGATGTGTTTAAATAAAGCGGAGAGTCTAAAAAATATAGATAAATCATCTAAAATGGGCAACATACAGATGATTAACCATTTAAATTTGGTGATACACATTTATTTTGATGTCAACTTTGGACAAACATAACAATATAGTTTTAAGGTATATTTCAGCTGGTTGCTATCATGGCTATACACTATTGGAAAGCATCACAATTACTTGTAGGTGAATTGGTATTTTTCACAAACACAGAAAATAATATGAATAATTATACTAATAGTAATAAAAAATACTAAAGAAACATACATTTTTTGTATGAAAATCTAAATGAAAACTCTTGGCCTTTATTTTCAACAATGTATTAACTTCTCTTGATTGTGAAACTGGCATTAAGGTGTGTTTGTGTGTTTTTCGTGTCTATTTGTGTACTTATCTGTTGTGGCTGCTGTGTTTCCAGCAGGGTGAGTCGGCAGCTCTGGTCCAGTGAGCAGAGCCTGGCCTCCAGTCCAGGAGTGGAGAGCCAGTCCGTGTCCCAGTTCCTCCTGCTGCAGAAACTCTCGCTGCTCAAACTCACCGCTCTGATGGACAAATACTCCCCGTGCAGTAAGCAGGGCTGGAACTGGTAAGAAGTGTGAAAGGACTCAGGTTTTTTGGGATGATTTCATGCTTGGAAATACATGTGAGGGGTGAGGAGAGGTTAAGGACAGGGTTAGCAAGAAGGTGAGAAACTCTTCCTGCACACCTGCATGGGGGAAACTTTCTCAAGGAAACAACTGTGGAAAGGAGGGCAGGTGGGTGGGCGAAGGGTAAATATTTCAGGCAGCCTATTTAGAAGATTCATTCATTATTCATGGATGCAACCTTGCCCCAGCTTACAAAATCAACAACAACAGCAGCATGCTTCAAGTAGAATAAACTGCCTTCCAGAAAGAACCCGGGGAAGGACTGCAGGTGCTTCACCTTCTGTCTGTGTTCTCGGGAAATCACAACAAGCTATGTATCTGTCAACCTTTCTGCTTGCTGGTTAACTGCTTAAGCATTGTGTCTTATTTTGCACGGTCCTCCCCCCCATATTTCTTTCACACACAAATGGTAGTTATCTCAAAGATTGTAAAGGGTAGAAGGAGGTCGAGGTCACCGAGATGAAGTTAGTTTAAGGTTGGATATTCACTCCGGTCTTCTTACTCAATGTCACAGACTGTCTGTACACTCTAAAAACAAATGCCTTGGCTCAACAAAGAAAATCAACGCAACAGTTTGCATCGATGTTTATTGAGTTAAGACAACTTCTAATGAAATTGTCTTAGAGTTAGGGAAGAAGGCTTTTCCTCTACAATCAGAGGTGTTTTTAATTACCACTTACTTAATAATTGGTAGCATAAACACAAGTTTTGAAGTTGATTACTCAAAAGATTAAGTTGTTCCGACTAGTTTTACCACATGATTTAAAAGGAATTTTAAGTTGTATGTACTTAATTACCCTCATTGTGAACACACGTTTTTAAGTTGACAACCAATTATAAATTAAGTTGCTCCAAATATATTGTATTCAATAGTTTTTTTCTTAGCTTTTTCATGTTTTTGCTTTTAAAGAAAGAAATTAATTGATTCCACAACAAAAATGTTACGCAATTCACTTTTTATTTTGAACTGCAGTTGTTTATTTCAACACATGATGTTTCAATCAGGAGATAATTCATTTAGTTTGAACATTTATTGACACATGCCATATGATAAGGTGCATGAACACCTGAAATCACAGCTGACTGCAGGAGAGAGGAGAACCATTTTATAGTTTGGCTGCAGCACGTTGATTGGCTGCTGGAGAATGAGGTGAAATGTAATAGGTTAAAGAGAACGCCTGTGATGAGCTGATTATATGTGTGGAGTGAATGTATATACACCCAGTCTTCCTGAAAGAACTTGCGCTGAGCTTCATTTAAATCTTGAAAAAAAAGATAAATTACACAAATTTAAATTGCCCCACAAATAATAAATAAACACATTAGCCATATTACCATGGGACATGGGGACACAGCAAATACATGCTGCCATCACAACGAAGTTAGAGGCCTTTGCATATTTAAAACCAGTGCCAAATATGTCAAATCTGTAAAGTTTTTGTAAAACTACAGAAACAAACTCTCAATGGCCACCAATCTGCAGATCACACACATCAATTTTTACAAAAGATGTAACAAAGATGTTTACACTGCCGACAGTCATTATTTCAAACAGTATGAACACATTCAATGCAGAATGCTTGCTCATTCATTTGTTTCCCTCGACCACGATGGTTGCCATCGTATGGTCAGATCCTGGGTGGACCGGTCACTGATGAAGGCGATATTCATGTCCTCTTGAAGCACATTAAATAATAGGTTAGCGCATAAGAGATAATGAATTAGGTAACTGTCACTCTTAGCGAATTCAGAGCCATTATTACCAGCTGCTAAAGCAACGCTGCTATTGTTTTCACCTATTGAGTCTGCATGTGTGTGTCGTCATGGCAATGTGGTCCTGAAGACACACAGAGGTGCTTTTGAGTACTTTGCCTAGTGTTTAAATGCATGTGGACAGATTTAGTCAATCCCAACCGTGCAAGTTTTAGTGTATCTACTCATCTGTTTTGCAGGTTCCATACAATATTTGAACTGGTTAAGTGAAGAGCAGAAGCCACTCTTCAAATGTTACACAATCCTTTTCCCATGCCATTGCTGTCAACACCTATCCATGCTGAAGGTTGCTAAGATATTATTGATTGGACTGTGGCCAAAAGTGCAATATGCTTCAAAATGTAACTGACAGAGAGCAGTGCTTTTGTCCTGTGTTTTTACACTGTGCCCGTGGATTTTATTTTATTTCAAGATTTTTAATTACGCCGCTAAACTCCTTGAAAAGGTCCTCTTCCTTTTCTCCAAGGTACACGACAAGGCAGCGGATGGCTATAGTTCTCTGCGTACTTCAATTGTATTGTGCTATTTTTGAAAAAGGAAAAAAATAGAAATGACCTAAATGAATATATTCTGAATGGGTGACTGCCAACAACTTGCATTTCAATGACAACTCTAAATAACGATCCTACCTCAAGAAGCATGTCCTTGATCTGCTTCACCGAGATTCATTTTTAATAAAAAGAGATATCACAATTAGTAACCAAAGTATTTTTACACTCACATAGCCTCTACTACTTTGTATCCTCTCACAGAACTATTCACAGTTCAAAGGCTGCTAATTTTGATCAAACAGCAATTTGCCATACAGTGCAACTACAATGCAAGCTACTGTATTTGAATGACAAAAGATGACACTCACCTTAAAATGTCCTTTGTATATTTCTATTTGTCTTAACTGTCGGAACTTGTCCAGGCATGTTAAGTGGGAGTGGACTTGAAATCCTTAACTCAAGGTGTAGAACAATTAAGTTATCAAGCCAATTGCATTACTTGCTACAACTTCAATTTTGTTTTAAGTCAATTAACGCAGAAATCAGAGTTCAAATTACACACAATATTAAGTTGATGTAATTACCAACATTATTACGTCAACACAACTTATAAATTAATGTTTGCAACTTAAAATGTTTATCTAAATCAATTAACTCACATTTTTATCTTGCAACCATGCATTTAATTAAGTGGAGGTGAAAGGTCGCCTGAATTCGTTTTTAGAGTGTAGTCAGATAAGGGTAAGCTTATGTTCCATGCATAAATAAGTTTTAATTAATTTTCAAAACATGTATGCCATCTTGCTCATATAAGTGAAAGTTATTTTGGATGTAATATGAACATTTATATAAAAAAACAATAAAAAGTTTTGATTATTTGTAATAACTGTCATTTGACCCATCGACTACTAATTGATACCACTGGACGAATAAGATACACCTCTTTTTATTGGCTTCAGTGCTTATTCTATTTTTTATAAATATTTGTATGAATGAATTTGTACTTTAAACTCCTGAATTATTTTCAATATCTTCCATATCATGTGATCTTGTGTGTTCACTGTTATTTACATAACATTACTACAACGTTATGTAAATAATTGCGAGGTTTACACTAATATGAGCAAGTTAGCAGAGTGGTATTACAAATAGATTGTGCGTTATTTCCCTCTGGCAAAGTCTCCAGAAAATCCAATTTACTGAGAGTGTTCAGAAAGAGGCTGAAAATATCCCGGATTTATCTGCACTGCACTTCAAAGTCTGTGAAATTCTGAGTGTGGAGATTTGGATTTGACCACTGTGTGTCTGTAACGTCCTTAGAGAGGTGGTGAGGGTACGGCAAGCCCAAAGGGACAGTAGTGGCATTAGGACAAAGAGGGGAATTAGAACAAGTTGAAACTGTCTCCTTCTAATAAGGTGTTTGCAGACTCTTGAGCTCAAGTTGTTTGTGGGTAAAGCGTGGGAAGTTTTTACTGCACTTTTGTATTGACATACTGTATGGAGTTAATGAGATCAGGGTTTTCCCTCCTACACACTTTTTTTGTTGTTGGAATGAGCCCTCTTGCAAAAATAAACACAAATTCATTTTAATAATAATACAATAATTATTTGTTTACTCTGCTGAAAATGTGTATTCTCTAATGTATGTTGGTGTGACCTGCTTATTTTCTGCTTTGGTGAAAAAGCAATTAGATTTTTTGTAGGGACTTTTATGCTCAATGAAATAAGGCTGAAAGAGGGAATTGAGCATTACAAAAAAAAAAAAAATGCCTCCAAAAATGACACAGATATTCGTCTTTAATTTTCAGGATCAAACATGTGTTCAATGGGAGACTCAGGAAAAACAGCCGCTCTGTGGAAGCAGGTTGTAAAGCATCAGCCAGGCTTCATGTAGTTCAGTTTTAGCATTTCAAACAGCTCCATTTTCCACAGATTACATTGAATACATCTCATGAAAGGGAGCCAAATTGAGGAGAAATGGTGTCAAAACTGACCTCTACGAGTAAAAGGAAGAACACATCCATTTAACATTTTGTTCAACAAAGCAGGAGTTTAAAATGGGCTCAAACTGAAGTGCAAATGACTTGTTCTTACATTAATGATGGCAAAATTATGTTCTTTTACTGGATTAATTGACAATAATACAATTGATTAAGGGTAGTTGTATTTAAACCCACAAAATACGGTAAATTATGGCAAATTATTGTACTTTGTTAAAAGCTGTCGGTTTTTGGCAATTTTGGGAAAGGCATTACTTGTGGTTGAATACGAACAACTTCAGAAAATGTCATCTTATAAAAGGTCAAAGTTGAAATGGATGTGTCCCCAAGTAGTGGTGAGTTAGCTGTGAAGTCCAACAGGTTTGCCAAATCTTTAACTATGTATTTTGTTAAGAAAAACCTGGTTACCACATATTTGTTCTGAAACCCTGGATATCTTGTATATGTAGAAATAGAGCTGAATCGGATAGGAACTGATTGTAAGACAAATCCAAAACTTACAAATCTCTACAGTATTTTATTTTGTAAAAGTTAGACACCTTCACACACAGTGAGTAGTACAACTGTACGCTCTATTTATAAAGCATATTGGCCATTAACTGCAGAAAAATAAATCCCTCCAGGCTTTAACAATCAGTTGAAGTCTTATTATTTCAATGATTTAATCAACCGATGCAAACGTGAGTGCTGGATTAATAAAAATACAGCAATTAACTGCTGATTAGGACGGATGATACTCTGAGGCACTTCCCTCAAAATAGCCAGTTTGTTTCCGATAGCCGCTGTTAGAAGTGGAAGAAAAAAACAGAGGGATGAAAAGAGAGCTGAAAAGCTTTTAGAGTGTGTGATATCATTTTCTCTTTGTACTTTGGTGAATGCTGCAGGGCCAGCATGAGGTTTAATACCAAGTATAGAAGAGGTTTCCCTTGTGATTGCTAGAGTTCTGTGGATCTTGCCTTTGTTGAACCTTTTTATTACAAGACTGCAGTTTTATCAAGGCCTAGAAACTAATAAATATAGCAGCTTTCTATGAATCCAAGCTTTCTGTACTGCTGCATGTTTTTCCTGCATAGCTGATTTGAATAGCCAACACATTATAGAGATCACTTGGGTCATATTTAAACAAAAACGGTTTATTTGGCTCTTTCTTCCACACGCATTAACCAAGAAACTGACTGAAGGATCAAATGACGTCTCTCTCACCTGCAGGACTGTTCCTAAACAGCAGAGGAAGACCAAGCCAATGGAGGTGAAAGGTCGGCGGGTTTTTGGGGTTCCTCTTCTGTCCAGCGTCCAGCAGACAGGAGAGCCACTTCCTCCCAGCATCCTCAGGGCACTGGTCTACCTGAGGACCGAGTGTTTGGACCAGGTAATGGAGCAATAATAGGCCTGCAGGGATATTAAAACACTAGTAACACCCTGTCTGTATCTTGAGAGTTCAAAGCATTTAAAGGCTGTATTGTGATATGCACTGTAGCTACAGTGTAGTTGTTGGCAATGAGAATCTCAAGTGCTCTAAAAGTGCAGTTTATCTTGAGAAAATCCCATTAATAAAACCCATATAAGTAAAGTAATGCAGAAGTGCAATTACAAATCATCGCAAGAGAACTGAATTGAAAATGTAATATTATACGTCATAGAATTGTTAGAATATATAAATATGTGGACTGTAAAATGATATATTGGCTATTAACATATGTAAGTGAGGACCAGAGACCAGAAAACAACTAGGATAAAACAGGCAATCCCTAAGACAGGGGTACTCAAATACAAATCTTAAAGGTCCAAAATAAATGTTTCAATAAGACAAAGGTCCGTTTATTACGGTCATTCAAACTTTTAAACAATTGCAACAAGATTCTTAACACAAGGTTGCAAAAACAAAAATAATCTGTATGCAGCAGTTTTCATTGTTATTGTGTCTGTGCTTGACCCCTCAGAGTTGCAGTGTAAGAGCTGCACAGTTATGAATAAAGGCAGCTGCACCCTCTTTCATTCAGCATTCCCATTATTGCTTTATAAATGTATTCCCCCTTGTGCGTCCACTGAGGTTCGTCAGGCCCAACACATCTTCAACAAACTCCCCCTTTGCCTCATCATAACAACTCACAAACACCAGCAACTGAGCATTGTCAGTGGTGTCAGTGGACTCACCCACAGCTAAGGAAATGCACTGTGCATTTTTTATTCCATCACAAAGCTGATGAATCAAATCACCAGCCAGTATTTCTGTTCTTCTGGTTGCTGTGGAATCTGAGAGGGGATTTGCTTGATTTGACCTGTTATTTCCTCTTTTTGTTTGCCTTCAAACATGGTCTCCATCACTTCAGTCATGCATTCTTTTATACTTCAGTTATTATCCAGTGGAAAGTCCTTACCTACTGGCCTAGTTAAATCAAAGTGGTTACTTTTTTTTGGCTGGGCAGTGTAGTTTTACACACCGTCTGATTTGACTTTCTCAGGACTTAAAACAGTTTTTTGGGGGCAGACCCCCTCAAAGAAAAAAATATATTTACACTCGTAAGGTCATCATCTTAATAGTTGTGTATGCTCATCCGTGAGCAGAGCATCAAGTTGACATGTCTATTACAGCTGAATGCGGCGATTACCATTTTGTTCAGCAAAACGCCTCACAAACGTATTAAGATCAACAGCTTCAGTGCGTTTTGATTCAATGCTGAGTACAGCCAAACTGACAGTCTCTTCTCTGTCAGTGTAGACAGCAAATACCTCATTGCTTCAGCGCTTGGGTCCGAATGCTTCTCGTTTTGCGCCGTCCAGTTCAAAATGAAATGGCCGCCAATCGTATGTCCACGCTTGCGCCAGGACCGGGGGAGGGGTTACATGACGTGCATCTTGTGCTGCATTCACTTGCACTCGGACATTAGAGACTTTCTCTCATAAATGTCCGATGAGCCACAACTTTTCTTTCAAAACAAAGCTGCCAACTGGAGTGGTAATGCCTATTTTTAGGGTGTCAGTTGCCACCCCGGTAGGTGAAACTAGGCTACTAGCTACAGTACAGATGGAACTAGATGAGCTGTTAACTCTCGCTCTGATTTTTTTTTTTTAAATTCTCGCTCTGATTTAGACAGGTTGAAAGAGACACACACATTTTTCCCACCCGCAGTCCGCGAAGACCCGCCCTACTGTGCCTCTGATTCGCAGATTGTTTGGGGGGAAAAAACGCTGACTGGATGCTGAATGTGATTGGACCAAAGCGTTGACACACACAGGTGGAACACAGTGGAACAGTCAGACATGCAGAGCGCTGTTTGCAGTGGACATAGCGGAGAATTTTGACTCGTTGCGAATGCGTTGTGGCGATGTCTCACATATAATACAGAGAGATAATACATATGAAAACTATAATTTGCTCAGAGTCCGGAGACAGTGGTGGTTCGGTCCGGATCCGGACCGGAGTCCGTAGTTTGAGGATGCCTGCCCTAAGACAATGTAACAATTAATGATAAAACGAGTAAGAGAAAGACAAATAACATAAGAAAGGCTATTTATGGTTGTAAGCACTTTAATAAAATGTTTTGTATTGTGTTCTCTTTCAGGTGGGTCTTTTCCGTAAGTCTGGGGTGAAGTCTCGTATCCAGTACCTCAGAGAGCTGGTGGAGTCGGACCCGTTAGTCGTTTTATACGACGGTCAGTCCGCCTTCGACGTGGCCGACATGGTGAAGCAATACTTCAGAGACCTGCCTGAACCCATCTTCACCAGCAAACTCTGCGAGTCCTTCCTCCAAATTTACCAATGTGAGCAGCCACTACTGTTATCATCAGGCCAGCATTGAGAAGATAACATTTATATTTGTGTGTAATTAATGTAGGGTTAAATCCTATGTCTGCATCTCTTCTCACATGACCTATTTCCATCCACTCCTGCCTAGTGTAGGCTTTACTGTATGTTAAAACACCAGGACAAATGTGACTGTTGTGAACTTAACAAGCAATAAGCTTAGCTAGCCACCTTAGCTGGCAATTAGCACATCATCCTGGCTAAAAATATTTTCATTTATGTGTCCCCTCTTCTATCCTTTCTTGTTTCTTTTTTTCTAAAGTTTCATCAGCGGCACCACCTATCAAATGTACAATATTATATACTTTGAATGTGACAGGTAGACATGCTAACGTTAGCTCAGTCTCAATTAACTAATGCTATCCACACTACTGTTAAACGCTAGAGTCTCTAGAGACCATCGAAGTTGTGTTACTTTTCCCAGGAGAAAGATAATCCATTACATTGGACGTGTCCTTTTTTTCTTGTCTGTGTCAAAATTATTTAAAAAACTAACATGTTATTTTTCTGTTTGCAGATTTCCCCAAGGATCAGCAGCTGGTTGCAGCTCAGGCGGCCATCTTGCTTCTTCCTGATGAGAACAGGGTGGCGCTGCGTACGTTGCTCTTCTTCCTGCGGGACGTGGTGGCCTGTGTGGAGGAGAACCAGATGACTCCAACAAACATCGCAGTTTGCCTGGCGCCGTCACTTTTCCACCTCAACACCCTGAAGAGAGACGCCAATGCCCGGTGAGCAACACAGACACAACCATAGGAACTGTCCAAAATATTGTTAGGGAAAAACCTGGATCACATTTTTTTTGTTTTATCTCAGTTAAATAAGGAGCACATTGTCACAGTTACATGAGTTTTTACAGCGGTTACATAAGACCTAGACTGCTAAGTCCACTCTTACCTAACTTAGATTTTAGTTTTGTAATAGAAAAAGAGCATGGAAATCATATATTTTTTATTATTCTTCGAGAGTTGGCTCATTATCTGAATTTTTTGTGTATATTTCATCTGGGGTTTCATCAGTCTTTCTGTTGAACACATCACAAATACAGTTTTGACAACAAACATTTCAAAATGTTTCAGTATAATAAACATAAAGAACTTAAAAATATCTATAAATTGTTTGATAAATGTACTAAAACATATTCAAACTAATGTCTGCCTGGAAGATCGGATAACATCTTAAAACCTACAGTTATGTCTTAAAATGTAATACATTAAAATGACTATTTAATAAAAATGTCATAAAATATAAGGCTCAGTAGTTAGGAAGCTAAAACATGCAAAAGATCTGGTATGGTCGCCTGAAGAAACGTTTTTAAACAACCTCTGACCTTTGTAATAGTTATTTTTGCTATCAACCTTATCAAGTGTCATAACATGAATCAAGCTAAAGGATGAGAGTCCTAGGGTAGGAAAACATCATTCAAATTATCGCATAGGATGTGATTGAACTGTGCAAACTTGAAAAAGTATTACATTCTGAATTATGTTATTACATCTGCAGAATGCTTTGTTTTGGCCTCAGGCTTTGACTTCATCATGGTTCACTTTTAGAAATCTGAGCCTCTGATTTTGCTCTACAGTACATCCTCACTTCCCCTTTGATTTTTGTCATGCATGTGTGTCTGAATGTGTGTGATAGCACGTTCACATTTGAGTGTCATAGGAACTTGCTTTTCTTTCCTCCTTTTGTTGCTTCATTAGCTTCATGTTTGAAAAGTTCTCACTTCTCACAGATAAAATCGCCTCTGGATCAGATCCAGCTGTTACACTCACACTTTCTCTTTGTAATGAAAAGCTGTCTGCACAGTTCACACATGAAGCACATTACACAAACTCCACTAATTTCCATCCGGCCTGAACTTAATTTCTCAATTGGCTTTTGACATACGAAAAATTATATGAGAAAAAAAAAAATGTTTTTAATAGTTTTTGGACAATAATGGAGCTCTATGGTACAGGGGAAGGTGATATATGAAGCTTTGATAAACACAATCTATGTATTTACTTTGAGTTCAGAAACAGAATGCTTTATATCTCCTGGGGGTAATTGGGTTTTGTGACAGTTGTTGTATTCTAGAATACAAAATAAAAATAAAATACAAATATTATAAAAACAAAAGAAGTAAAATGTCCAATAAAATATAAAAATCCAATCCATTACAAATATGTATATAAATATAAGAATTAAATTAAAAATATTCATATCAAAATAAGAAGTTAAAGTAAGACAAACTTTTAAAACCTTTTTATAATTTATCTTGTTTCCTTCTACCATGATTTTCAACCTTTCTTCATCATCATTATTTTCTCTATCCTCCCTAACATCATCTCTTGGCCACATTTTTCTGTCTTTGCCTCCCTTCACATCTCTTCCTCCTTGTTTTCTCATTCTGTAATCTCTCCTTTCCCTAACTCCTCTTCCTCCTGTACGTTCGTCGCTCCGTTTCATCTCCACCTTTCCTGTCTCCACTTTCTGCAACTGACGGGACAGTAGATGGAAATGACATAACGACACAATCAGCACAATTGTGCCTCCCGTGTCCTGGAAGCCAGCGTCCCGCCCTGTCAGAAATCATTTCCACTTTGAGCCGGGAACAATAACTCGGAAAATTGGCTGATGCTTGCAGCTGTTCTCCCGCAGATCTAAAACATCTCATCTTTCTTCCTCATGTTTCTCTTTGACAGAACTCACTGCTCCTACTGAGATATATACTTTTAATGGTCACAATTCTCATCCATGCAGCTTGGTTTGTTGTTTGGTATCGGTGTCTAATTTCCCTGTTTTGCTGGAAAGAGTCGGTAGCCTACTGTTTGTTACGATAAAAAGATTTTCTGTCGAACTCTTTCTTTGTCATCAGACAAAAAAAAAATACAAAACATCATATCAAATAAAGTCAGAGAAAACTACTTTCTGTTTTGCAAGCTTTCCAAAAAAATCTGAAATGTCAGTTGCAGTAATTGTGAAAAAAAATGCTGCAGATTCCCAGTAACAGGGTGAAGACATGTCGCATGTTTCACCCTCTTCCCATTTCCTTTCAGCGTTCTCAAAACAGTCAAAAACAGGTTAGAGTTAGGTGTTACACGTGATTGAGTCTCTCATTCTGTTATGCCCATATCCGAATCAGGCTTATAATCAACCAAAAATACTAATTAAAAACTGTTATTTCATTTTTCTATCTGTTAATCTGGTTTATCTAATCTAAACATTAGAATGTCTATTTCATGTTAAGAATTACTATAAATAATAGGTCATAGGACATTGCTAGGTCACGCCAGGCAGGTAGTAAAAGCTTTGATGTCCATCTTAATCTTTTTACTGGTGGCTTTTTTTTTTTATTGTAGACTGTTTGTTTTTTAAACCTACACTGTTAAAAGACTTCAAATTCAGCTTCCAACCGGCTTTTTTGGTCGTACAGTCAATTGCTCAGACTTTCCTTCACAAAGACAATAAATCTTGGTCTTGTTCTTGTTGCTGTTGCAGATCCAGTCACAGGAAGTACAGCCTGGGCCGCCCGGACCAGCGGGACCTGAGTGAGAACCTGGCCGCCACGCAGGGCCTCGCTAACATGATCACCGAGGCCCAGAGACTCTTTCAGGTACAAAAAAAAAAAAAAAAAAAGTTCTGATATTTTTGACATAATGACGTATTACTTTTTTTCTAAACAATATACTATTACTTTTTTTGACATACTGTCATTTGACTTTTTTTCATAACTATACTATGTCCTTTTGTAATTTTGTCTATGACGTTTTTTCTAATATTTTTGACATATCATGATATGACTTTTTTTTTGACACACTATACAGTGGCGAACTGTGTCTATCACAACTGGACCTTCTAGACACGGGTGCGGGTGTTCTAGTTAGACGGACGTCACGGAAGCAGTCACTTTGCGTTGGACGGCCTTTTTTTATAATGTCTATCTTTTCACTGAATGATCGTCTTGAAAAGGGTACTAACAACAATTCCGCAACAACATCATCTTCACCTGTTGCCATTTCGACGTAAAAAAACAATAAAACTTCAAATGAATTGCTACGTAACACTTACGCTGGATCCTCTGTCTCGAGCCAGTGAACTAACGGGCCTTCTAGACTCTAGAGTACCCTGGAACTGAGGGAATCTCTGAAAGAATACGCCCATTGGCTACAAATCAATATATGATCAACCTGTCAATCCAAACGTACGCTCTCATTCAGTGTAAGGGCCAGGGCATTCTATCAAGGATATAGAATACCTTGGTTGAAGGATATTTTACACAGAGACCCAAAAAAATATCTGATTGGTTGCATTTTACACAAAACCACTGAAATGCATGTGGACCGAGAAAGACAAACAAATCAACGTAACACTGTAATATTACAGATCAACAACACAGATATACGATTCTCATTTAGATAATAATTAGATTTTTTGTTTGTTTTATCTGAGTGTTCCAGGGTATTCTCTGAATACCTTGAAGGCCCTGACGGTTCACCACTGCTATACTAAGACTTTTGTATGATACATTTTTTTAACAAATAACATATCCACTTTGTAGCTTCCAGAGTTTTGGCCCAGTCAGCTCTTGAGTGCTGCGGGCTCCACCGAGGACTCGCTCTCTGAGGAAGGAGAAGGGCTGGTGGCCTTCAGTCCGAGTGGAGGTGAGGAGGAGGAGCAGGAGGAGAGACGGATCAAGCTGCAGCTGAGCACGCAGCCCCTCCTGAAGGAGGCCAGGGAGAGGAGCCGGGGCTGGGAGAGCCACTCAGCTCCAGAGTCCGTGGAGCTGGCCTCCAAGAAGGTAAATCAATGGATCAAACACTTTATTTTTCATACGCGGAATTGCTACAGTGTAGTTGTTGGCAATGGAAATCTTAAGTCCTGACAATGGAACATCAATATTTGAATTAGAAATAAACTAGTGAAGGAGAATGTTGCAAGTGAAACGCAGGAATAACTTCATACATGTAAAATGGAATAAGATACAAACATAATGATAACTTTGTATTCTAATCAAACAGTATAACTTAAGTAAGGCAAGGCAAGTTTATTTATATAGCATCTTTCAACACAAGGCAATTCAAAGTGCTTTACAAAAACTGAAAAACATAAACAGGATAAAGAAATGTGCGGCGGAAACACATGATGAAATGGCATTTAAAAACAGTCATTAAAGAGCAGAGAGAATAAAATAATTAAATCACAAGCTAATATAGAGTAACGTAGGTTACATTAATCAAAGTTACAGTGAAGTGTAAGCTATGAATAGTTCATTAAAAGCAGTGACAAAAAGAAAAGTCTTCAGCCTGGATTTAAAAAATAGTAAAAGACTATCTTAACAAATATAATAATAATGGGTTTCATTTATAAAGCACTTCATATTCATAATCCCGAAGTGCTACAAGCAGTGAGCATGGAACAGTATAAAAACAGTACACAACACGGTAGAATGAATAAAAAGCAATAAAAAACAAACAATAAAAGTATGTAGTCTTTTATACATAAACATGTGTCCCCTCTGTGTAAAGAGATTCTGAAAGTTTCAGGAAAAAAGATTCGATCACTTTTTATATATGTCTGAGACCTATAATATATTGATGAAAAACAGTATAATAGGAGACCTTTAAAGTGTTTGCTCATGGAGCCACAAAGACGCTTATCCTCATTTCCACTTGTCCGCAGATGGACGATGGCTGCCCGCTGTGGATGTGGCGCGGCTCTGTGGAAGTGGACGCCCCCCAGAAGGAGCTGCTGCAGCGGCTGCTGAGGGAGCAGCAGCTGTGGGAGGGAAGCCTCCGTCAGGCCTCCGTCATCCAGACACTGTCCAAGGACGCAGAGGTCTACCGCTACCTGCTCCACGGCCCCGGCCTCGGCCTGGGCTCCTGGCCCCCGCAGGAGCATCTGCTGCTCAGGTAATGAGGCCAGGCGAGCCCCAGACTTTACTTTACGGCCCTCTGGGTCTCAACCCGCTGAGCTCTACAGAGCAGACAGGACAGATGAGTCAAAGACCAAAATACTCTTTTTTTTTGTGTGTGTGTGTGTGTGTGTGTGTGTGTGTGTGTGTGTGTGTGTGTGTGTGTGTGTGTGTGTGTGTGTGTGTGTGTGTGTGTGTGTGTGTGTGTGTGTGTGTGTGTGTGTGTGTGTGTGTGTGTGTGTGTGTGTGTGTGTGTGTGTGTGTGTGGTGTGTGTGTGTGTGTGTGTGTGTGTGTGTGTGTGTGTGTGTGTGTGTGTGTGTGTGTGTGTGTGTGTGTGTGTGTGTGTGTGTGTGTGTGTGTGTGTGTGTGTGTGTGTGTGTGTGTGTGTGTGTGTGTGTGTGTGTGTGTGTGTGTGTGTGTGTGTGTGTGTGTGTGTGTGTGTGTGTGTGTGTGTGTGTGTGTGTGTCACATTGTAATCCAACCCTGGAGTCAGATGAGACCTGACAGTATCTGAGTCTGCAGCTGGATCCCATCACACTGCAGCTTTTGGCTTATTTCCTCTCCTTATTACAACGTACATGAACCTCTAGTTACAAAGACATTACCATCAGCAGTTCTCATTCATAACACTCCGTTCGATGTCTCACTATGGGATGCGCCTCAACCATAGACTATATATAAATGGACGTAGGGTCCGTGACGTCACCCATAGGATTCTGCAGAGTTGCCGAGAAGCCCTTAGTAGGCGGAGTCGGCCACTAACGGCTCAACAGTGACGTCAGAGTTCAACTCCCGCCTGCTCCAAATAAGGGCAAAGAGGCGGAGCCAAGGCGGGACCTGCTGCCATCGAGCTGGAAGTTCCAGAGCTAGCTGAAGCTACCAAGCTAAGCTAACATGCTCCCCATCTGCACACTGCCGTGGCATTTTACGTTTCTAAGGTAAGCGGACATGAAACTATTCAGCAAAACTATAAATAATAATCTAAGTTATTGAGTTTTTAGCATAATACTTCAGAATCTTAAAATCCCTTAACATTTGTATGCTGGAATCAAGCAAATATTAATATGTTTGCATGACATTAGTTATTTGTATTTTAATATCACTTAACTATACGTTTAATACATTTAAGTCAAGCTAAGGTACATGTGATGGTAGCTAGTTAGTGCTCTTACCTGTGAGGCCTCCTCCAAACAGCATAATAACCAGACTGTATCATTAAAACTAAGTACCAGTTCTAGATCCTTGACTTTAGACAAACAATTCAAAAGACAACATGTATTTAAAGACCAATCTTTATTTGAATGTGCCTCTTAACCTGAGATATTAGTTATACAGTAATAGTATTGACAATCAGTCAACTTTATATTTCTTATTGTCTAAAGCATTTATTATTTTCATTTTCCCCCTCTCATATTCAGTGTGGACGGATTGAGACAGCGTGGTGTCCAGAGAGCTGCAGAGACTTCAGGGAGAAACCTCCGTGTGATGGACGTCCGTTGTCTGTTGGTTTGGAGAGGACTGAGGGTCTTTCCTCTGCGAGGAGGACCAGGGCTGATGAAGGAGCCCATGCTGGGCAAAGCTGATACCAACTGCACAGGCCTAGTCTGTCACGTTATTTGACTAAATGTGTTCACTTATACATTTAATAGGTTTACACCTTCTGTCCATATGTGCTTTTTATTTAAAACATTTGATGAAGTTTTGGTTCACATTTCAATAAATTATATTTGTATTTGCTCTCCTTTCGTCCATTATTCTTACTGAAAATGTTAGATTACACATTCACATCTGACTGAAGATTGGCCCCATTTATTTGTGACGTTGCAAACTCTGCGGTACAAGGCACAGGTGATGTGAAGCTCATAAAGTGAGGCAAATAGAAATAATCAGCTGATGGAGTGTAGATGTGGAAATAGCTGCATTCGATCAGCTGACTGTGTTTTCACAATAAAAGTAGTTTCTTAGTGAATGTCCTGTACTGGTCTTAAAATCTCATAGCATCAGCTTTTAATGTTCCTCTTGGATGTTCTTCTTGACCCTCAGAGAAGGCGAAAATGTCGTGTCTTTCAGGCATGTCCTTTCCTAACAAAAATGACAGGAAACATAAAACATATTATTGCAGAACAAGTGTGTTATTTATGAAAGCAGTGTGTTTAGGGGCTGTAGATATAATTATTTTGTAATTGTAATGTTTTTTTTTTTATTTCAACAGAGCTACAAAGACAATCAGATTATGAATGAACAGTATGAAGTTCATCAACATTGAAATATATGTTATTATCAAAATAATATTGAACTGTTATCAAAACGTAGTGCAACTGTAGAAGCTTGCTCTGTTGTCTCACTGAAAGAATCACTTTTACCACGTTTTTACAGACAATATTGAGAGATAAATAGTAGCAGTTCTCACTATGTGTTAAATATCTTTGCCTTCAATACATTAAATTAGAAAGCTGACAAAGTCATATTGCTAAATATCTAAAATGTAACTTAACTGATGTGTAGGAGATCTAGTATTTAGTATTGTTTAATGGAATACATATCAGTGTATTAAAGTCAATACTTCATTCTGGAGATGTCCCGATCCGATCACGTGATCGGGGATCGGAGCCGATCACGTGATTTTCAAAAGATCGGAATCGGGAGGAAAAAAATCGGGGATCGGGAATTTTTTATTTATTTTTATTTTTTATAAAATATTTTTATTATTTTATTTAATGTTACAAAACAAAAATGACCATGTTCACGTCTTAAAGTCATCCTGAGGACTTAGTTTTGGTTTAAAATTACACAACATCATGTATGTGTTGCTTCTTTTGGGCTTGTTTTCAGACCTGGTTGCTTATTTCTGGGCGCAGTGTCTAATAGTAGCAGTAAGCTAACGAGAGGCTACGTTCAGCTGGTGTCTCGGGAGTCGGGACAGAGAAAATGTCAGGAGTTTGGAAGTATTATAAAATTGAAAGCGAAGGCAGTGTAACAGCCAGATGCAATGTTTGCAAGGCGGAGGTTCCGCGTGGTGGAAAGAACAGAGCTACGTTCAACACGACCAATCTAATACGCTACCTGAGAAACAAACACCAACAACACTACGAGTACACAGCGGCCACTCAGGTAACGGCACTGAAACAACCGACACTTTCAGAGACTTTTAAAAGGAAAGAGAAACTGCCCCAGAACAGTGAAAAGGCCACAAAAATAACAGCCAGGATAGCTGAATTCATCGCGTTGGATGACCAGCCGTTATCCGTTACCTTTTTTTTCTCTTAATGCATTGCATAAAGATCGGATCGGGAAAAATCGGTATCGGCAGATTGTCAAAATCAAATGATCGGAATCGGATCGGGAGCAAAAAAAGGTGATCCGGACATCCCTACGTTCATTCATTTAAACCAATATCTTTCTTGATTCTTTGTACAGTATGAAAAATAGAGTCTTTGTACCTGAGCTGAAGTTCACTGCTGTGAGGAGTCCAGTTCTGTCTATCACTCTGGTCCAGCCTGTCTGCATCACCTGGACACCTTAAACAAACAGATATATATATATATATATATATATATATATATATATATGTAAAGTACCATGTGTACAAACAATATAACTGATTCTCTTCTGTTGAACATGTTGGATTGTTTATTGTCCGAGTCAGGGTCCTTTTTATTTTACTGTAACTTTGGAAGTTGTGTTACCAATGCTTACTGTTTATTTGATACCCATTTGGTAATGCAATTAATAAAAACAACAAGGTTTGGGTTCGTTCTTCAGATGACTGTGACGTTAACATGTAAGCTCAATAATGAACTCCAGCTCAACCAACCATATTGTAATATCTAAGTAATCATCTTGAAATATGACATTAATAATTGTAATATATACACATCTTATTGTGAGGTTGATTTCACATACACTACTTCGACGTTAGCTTGTCTACATACTTGAGCATAGCCAATTTAAATTAACCTTAGCATGCATACAGTTCCTACATAATAAAATATCTCTCTAAGTTACAAGGATGACCTTATTTTATCAACCTCAAACAGAAGCCGTTTGTTGTACAGTATTATCCCACTTAACGCTTAACACTTGTCTATTTCGTTTTAACCTTTATATATACAGTCTATGATTTTAACTTGTAGGCTACGATTAGCATCGTTAGCACCGATGTAGCTACCACTCGCTTACACACTAAACCTGTGAAGTAAAAACTTCTTTGCAGCAATGTTGAGCCAATCATCAAATGAGGGAAACTGGATTCGCCTGTCAATACACTGATATTTATTGAGAGACAAACGGCCGGAGGATTAACAAAGCAACTCGCACTGTTCAATGCAAGCTGCCAAAATTAACTCTGCCCACACAAAGACGGAAGCGCTCGAACCTGGTCTCTGAGAAGGGGCGGAGCCTAGAAACGCGGGCCTTTACCCCAATCGATTACAGATGAACAGACAAAGAAACTCTGTCTGAGCGGGTAGTAAACCCTTCCCCCCACACATGAGAAAGAGTAGTCACTCATGTGAAGTTTTCTCAGGTCAGCTAAGCATCAGACTAAAATATTCCTTTACAGATCCACCCTTTTATCAATTTATGATAATCAATTAACATTAGTCTAAAGAATATTTCAGTCAATACTTAAATCAATAAGCGTCTTCAGAGTTGTGTGGGCTCACTCACATTAATTACATCAAAAGTAGAACAAGATTGAAAACACTTCAATCACCATGATTGAACACAGTCAATCATAATAAAAATCATCTCTCTTCAGTGCTTGGCATCATTTGTCAAAAAGCACAATAAACAACATGTGAAATACAACAATATTATAGCAACATATATGTTTCAAAGATAAGATCTTTTATCATTTATCACTCAGTTAATCTCATTCATCAAACACAAATTCTAAATCAGCTTACATCTCAAAGATTTACTTCAAGGCAATTACTTATTAAAACACAATTAGAATTTAGGATTTATAATAAATCCAATTGAGGTATAAATCAGAATCATGAGAGATCCAGCTAAGGTTCCTAGTTAAGGTATAAATTCACAGTGATGAATCGATCAATCTGTAATCAGATTAAACAGATAATCTGTAAAGTTAGAGTGTCCTCAATCTTTAACATTACTTTACGTTTACTTCATTACGCTTTATTCAAGAGTAAGGCATGATATTTAATTAATTACATTACTTCAACTATCAATCATTATGTCATTTCAAAATCTGAAGGGAAAACTAAACAATTCTCAAGATGTTTAACAATCTGAAAAGGAAAAATCAAACATTTTATTGTATAACAACCTGAAAAAGAAAAATCAAAACATCTGTTCTTTATTCAGAGTGTCAACTGTAATCAATATCAAAACATCTGTTCTTTATTCAGAGCATCAACTGTAATCAATATCAAAACATCTGTTTTACCTGGTAATGATTAAGGATAGTAACATTGTCTGTAATCAATATTAGAAATATCTTATTGTTCAATACCTTATAAATCTGAAAATATCAATTAATTAATTAGTTTAGTGTGAAAGTGTAATCTGATCTGACAAAATATATTTATCACCACTATTTAACACATATCTGTTCATTGGGAATACAAAAACAATCATTAATTGTACATCTGTAATCCTCTGGTCATTCAATTCAAATGTTATCTTTGTATCAGAGCTAGAAGAACATGTTTTCCTCCTCTCTTTATGACACAGAATGTCTGGTGTGTAAAGGCATCCTGATACTGTAGATTAGCACTGAGGTGCTGATTGGCTCAAAACTCTTCTTCATCAGAGCGCCATAACTCAATTATCTGTAGATTAGCACTGAGGTGCTGATTGGCTCAAAACTCTTCTTCATCAGAGCGCCATATCTCAATCCCCCCCAATTGCTCTGCTTTTGTGGCTCAATTCAGTAAGCACTTTATGATCTCCCAGTGAACAGAGGCTCATCTGCCTGCATTCCTTCTGCTATCTGCTTGAGAGCAGTGCACCTGCCTATTCCAAGTGGCACATCCAGATGCCCCCCCCGTGATGGGAGAGGTTATGAAAACATCTGCTCCTCCAAGAAACATGGAACCTTGTATGAAGCCTCTGAAGCCATCGCTCGTCCTGCAGAGTTGTCTGCCTGAGCCCACCGAGATGAAGAAGCATCCCATCTCATCAGAAAGTTGAAGATTAGAATCCTCTCATCTCGAACGACCTCCTTGCCCGTGGATAAGTTGCTCTCTGCAGCCGGAGAGTGTGATCCTCTCTCTCTGACCCTTGGCCTTCAGAGCTGTCCTAGTTATTGGGTTAACACTTGATAGGGATGTTTTTCCTGAGTGCAGACAACTCAAGGTAATGGATTAGCACATTATCATTCAATTACAAAATCGGATAAGCCCCTCAGAATGATTTGGGAGCCTTCCTAACACATGCACATTATAAATGTAAGGTTTGTGTTAGTCATTTAACATGCAAGAATCATATACTCATCAGTCCAAAGCAGAGAAATTTTATTTTAAGTTAAATGTGAGCTAGTCCCTGTGGAATAACCCTTTCTCAATGATTCTAAATGTTATATTAATTCATCATTTACCGTTTGATCAAGGATTAGTTTATCAGAAGTACATTTCCTCTTCCATAAAACATAGGTTTGAGAAATGAATGTTCCAATATGAAATCAATTGCTCAATTTCTCAATATAATTTGACTCTTCCCTCTTTTCTTACATATTGTCACATATGAAATAATAACTTAGGAGTCTATTTAAGCATGGTATTGTCTATATAAGCTATTAATCGAGAAAACTCAGTCAGTATGCAACTCGCAAATATCTCTCCTCCTTCCTATCCCTCTTTATTCACTTTCCCATCTCTTTCTCATCCCTCTCTCTTCTTCATCTCACTCTCATCTCCCTTTACTCACTTCCCCATCTCTTTCTCATCCCTCTCTCTTCTTCATCTCACTCTCATCTCCCTTTACTCACTTCCCCATCTCTTTCTCATCCCTCTCTCTTCTTCATCTCACTCTCATCTCTTTCTCTCTTACTTCTGTTAGATATGAAGTAAAAACATACAAGTCCATGTAAGCATCTGAGTTACCACCGTTACCAAACGGTGTGCCGCGGCACACTGGTGTGCCGTGAGGCAAGTCCGGGTGTGCCGTGGGATTTTGTGACAACCATACGTTATTATTGCAATATACAACTACACAAAAATAATTATTTTTCTTTTAATTTACTATATCAGTACTTTGTAGGTTTATATGTACGTAATCTGCGTGACTTGCGCGTCCACATCTCCACGTGCAATGCTGCATAAACATGGCTGAGTCAGCGATAACTCTCGAGGGGTGGAGGTATGCCCATTATTTTTATATCACGCAGTCTGTTCTTCTTCTCTGTCTTCCGGTTGTTGCCTGTATTGAATGACAAATACACACTACCGCCATGGATGCACAATAAGAACTAGATACAGCGTGGGAGGCGGGGCCTCATTCATTCCTATGAGAGCTGCTCATTAGCGCATGATGATAAAATGGCCCAACTTTTGAGAGAGTGAAACGTCACAGATTACCCAGCATGCCTGAGAAGTACCCGTATGTGCACTCATAGAGCATGCGCAACTTTAACCAAAATGCTCGTTCACATCAAGCACGTCAATTTGCGTACACGTAACAGCACCGCGCGTTCATGACAGCATGGTAATGGATTGTTGTTATCATGGATTTGATATGAACGAGGCAGGCAGTTAGCAGCTAGCGGCTAGCTAGTAATGATCTAGTGATATCGGTAATATTAACTCTATTTAATACAACATTTACGGTACAAGATTTAATCATACAGCCCATGTAGTATGACAATGAATTACAGCAAACATGTGCAATATATCCATTATTACAGCTCCGTGGGATGGCAGTAAGACGATATGGATCCGTTCCCATTGTGCATCCATGGGTAAAGATAAACGCAACTCACATTGGTTCCTCATACAGCATCTCTGTAAACTACGTGTATTCACTGAATTTCACTCTCTGCCTTTAACGGCTCGTTGTAGCTCCAATAGCTCCAGCCCCACCCTCCCTGTGAGCACAGTGTGCTCTGATTGGTCGGGACACGTAACATGAACGTGCCGGGCTGCGCGGTCCCGTGGATTAGATGCGCGTTCATAATGCAGAGGGAAATAACTCAGAATAACGTTATTAGCAAAAAACGTTTACAACTTGAGGAATGAATGTTTTTAATAAGGGCTATACAAGTGTTCATACTGGGTAGTTTATTTAGTTAAAAAAAAATTATCCAATGAGTTACAGACCACTCTTTCCCCATGTAAGTCAATGGGAAAAAGTGTTTCCGGGCCTGGCAACCAAACGGAAGTGTAGTACCGCCGTTTGGCCAGCACGAATATTTTCATCTGAGTCCGGCGCACTTCCTGGGGGCTTGACTACCGCCGCCTGCTGGTAAGGAAAGTTATTGCCACTCACGCATGCGCAGTTTGTACGTGCTCGACGAGTAAAGTAACGAGTAAAGTAACGAGTTACTTTATGTAGATAATAACGAAGTAGTGTAATATATTACTTTTCTTTTTTAAAGTAATACATTTATAATTTGTAATTTGTAGTTCAGGACCATGGACAATTCAGCTTCCTTGCATTGACAGTTGTCTGTGCTGAATTTCTGCTGAGTTTCCTTTGCCTCATTTTCTATTTTGTTACCTGTCTGGTGTAAATGAGTGTGTTGCTGCTTTGATGAAGCCTAATTTGATAAAGTTTCAAATTAATTTGGGAAATATTTCGTAATATAGTTGTCTTTGTCACATTTTATTTGGCATTAGTAAATAATTATGCACATTGACAAATACTTTACATGATATGAGTGATAACACGTGTTATAAGGGCTATTTTCCGCAATAGGTGTGCCTTGAGATTTTTTTGTTTTTGTTTTACTTGTCCCTTGGTGTGCCCTGGGCACAAAAAAAGTTTGGGAACCACTGGCATAAATGATAGTGGGCGTCTGAGGGTGTCATTACTGAGAAATGTCAAAGAAATTCAAAATCTTACATTTTAAAACAGGTTTGCATTCCTCCACTTAAGGTGACGTTATCATTGGAAACAATAAACCGAACTATTTTGATGTAGAATCTATAAATTGAATCGTTAGAGCAGAACAAAATGGTTGTATTGTAGCCTGAGTTCCGTGCAGCCCTAGTTTCAACAGGTGGAAACATGGTCCATATAATGTGAATACATGCAGAAGTAGACAGTAAGAGGCCCCTGACATTAGGCCTATTTGTTAAAATAGTAGGGGCTCTTCACTCTTCATAGCAGTATGAATAGCCTTAAAAAAACAAACAACCCACTCCGTGGTAACGAGAGTCATATTTCTGACCCATATGCCCTAAGTGAAGCCGTTAGTCTCATCTAACTGACCCAAGGGTTGGTGCTGGTGTGACAGTTCCAAGTGTTCAGAGCAGACGTCAAGCCTCCAGTTCATGGCTCGGTGGGGGGGAGCAGACCCACGTGAGACAGTATCAAGGCTGTAATGTTCGGTGTGAGGAGCGTCATTCTCTCTGGGAGCAGGAAATGGTGTCCATTCTCGGACCAAACCATTAATGTCATGTAGAGCAGCCATAGCATCTCTGTGACTGCACTCAGCCGGACTGTAGCAGGGTAGAACTGGGTGACTCTTAGTGAAGCTGTCCAACGCCATTAGACAAAATGGAACCACGTGCTAACAAAAAGGACACAGGGTCATAAATGTCTCTCTTTACCATTGGCCTAATCATAAACAAATTAGTGGGAAAAATGTGGAACACTAATCCATCATGTGGAATGTTGAGTTAATTTAAATAATTACTTATGGGTTGAAATCAAATTAACATTAACATTAGAACTACAGTCAGCTAACAAATTGGACTTGCACAGATCAGTAATCAATACACCATTTTCCCAGCTCTGTGATGAAAACGATAACAAGCAGGGATGCAAACTTGTCATTTTTTGGGGAAATTTGCCGTTTTGAATCCAAAATAGGTCGTTTGTGTGATTCATGTTGATCTGCAATAAAATATTATTGGGGCATGGACAGGGTTGCTAACTTTGGGTACCTGGCTGGAGTGAGATTTTGATATCATGGGTTTAATTACACACATGCGCACGAAGTGACTGCTATCGTGTCAGTAGCGGGACCTTAGCATATATTTAGGATATATATATATAATATATATATACAAATACACAATATTGGACACAGACTATAAAGGGCACACAGTTTCATTCACTAATGAAAGTCAAACACATGTTTGTTTCCACTGTTTTATTGTGTGCCTGTCGCGATAAGCAACTAATTGACTTATCGGCTCCCGAGTATTTGTGTTGGGTAATCTATGGTAGGGCTAACCCATACAGTGGTGGGGCTCAAATTAGCATTTGAAATGTAATTACATACACGCTATATCGCCCCTTTGTCAGTGAAACGCCACGCGTGAGGTTTAGATTATTTCCCTGTCTCAATTCAAATTGAACTGTATGAAATAAAAATAAAAATAAAAACATTTGTCTTGTAGTAAATAAAAAGGGCGACCTGGAGCCAATCCTGCCATTTCCTCACAAGTGAAAGTGTTGACATGCTAAAAACCCAACCGCCGCTTGGGGTCTGGGGGGATTCTCCCCCAGGAGATTTTTTGAAATACTAACATAAAATACACATTCTCTCTTGAGAGGAAAAAAAAAAAAATCCATCTATTACTACACGACATATTTAAATGAAGCTGAACCTGCTGCTCCTCGGGAAGAGGCTGTGTGAATTACTTTGAATTACTTTACATTACCCCATGGTTCTGTGTGTCAAAATGGAAGGTTTCTGGCTAACGTTAGCTTAGGTACTCAGATCTTGTTCTTGAGTACAAGTAGAAGTACCAGAGTGTAGGAATACTAAGTTACAGTAAAAGTACTGCATTCAAAATGTTACTCAATTAAAAGTATAAAAGTATTGTCATCAAAATATAGTGAAAATAGCGACAGTAAAAGTAGTCACTGTGCAGATTGGTTTATTTCAGAATAATATATATGATATGTTTTATAATGATTGATCATGAAAGTGTTCTCAAAGCTGGTAAAGGTGCAGCTAGTTTGAATGACTTTGTATACTGCAGGGTAGCTGGTGGATTTACTCCAGGTGGAACTAAAGTCTGATTCAACACTTGATTAGATTTCACATCATTCATCCACATCTGAAAGTAACTAAAAGGTATTAAATACATGTAGTGGAGTAGAAATACACCATGTACCACTGAACTGTAGTGGAGTAGAAAGAATAAAGTAGCAAAACATTTTAAATACTCAAATAACGTACCAGTATCTCAAAATTGTGCCCAAGTATAGTACTTGTTGAGTTTATGAACTTAGTTACTTTACACCAGTGGCTATACAGATAGAAAGACTAAGCCTTGCACAGAGGCATGAAAATACATTTTCAAAGTGCTCAAAAGTTCTGCCAAAAAAAAACTGACTGCTGAAATTAGATGTTCCTTTGTGCTCAGGCTCATAAAACCCCCAACGCACCGTGCTGTGGTCTGCTTCAGATTATCTTTTCCTTCCAGAGGTCACGCCTGTCTCTGACCCCGTGTCTTGCGTTTTTTTTTTGTTTTTTTTTTCTTCTGCAGCACCAAGCAGAGTAAAGAAAAGGAGGGGATTTTGACTAGAAATAATTTGAAACAGTTTAATAAAGAATGTTGAACTATATTTAAAACTGTAATTGAACTTCAACTTATATCAATTCTCCAATTCCAGTGGCCAGTTGGAAACAGATAATGACAAAGTTTTCATTTTGCATCAATCGTGCACAAAGGTTCAATCACCATTATGTCTGAGTCTTGTCTTATCTGCTTTGTTTCGGAATGTGTTCAATACATTAGGTTTTTTTATTTTCATTATTACCATACAATACATAGATTAAGAATAAATTAAACAAATAATACAACATTGACCTATTTAAGCAGACAGATGACCCGCAGTGATGCCTCTGAGGTTCCCGGGTGTAAAACAGAGGCTTTTTGCTATTTATTTTCCTTTTGCGGAAATTTAGATTACAATGTATAATTTTGCTCTACATCCCTACATCATGCATTTTTTTCTCAAGTAATTTACTTTTGGTGAGATAACTAAAGTTTAGTTCATTTTACCTTGGCTGTGGACTGATTCATTATTAGTTGTTACAAAGCATGCACAAGACGGCGGGTAGACAAACAAACACGAAACAATTATACAAACAAACATGAACCCGCAACAAATATCAGGTGACAGCTAAACTCATCCAGTTTAATTTAATCCGAATTAGGAGGTTTTCAGAGGGGGTAGGGAATTATATTTAATATGAGTACCTTCTTACTCATATATACTTGTACAAGTGCTAAGAACGGAATCTGCTGAAGAGTAATAACTACATTATTCTCAATCAACAACCACTATGCTAATTTAGTGGTGCTCTGCCCTCCCCGATCCGGAGAGCAGAGACTTTTTATTTTTTTGCTACCCTTTCTCTCCAAGAACAGCCCAGTTAACTGTAGTCCACGACCAGCCTATACATCCGCCATTGAGTTCACCCCAACGGTGAAACACAGTTTTGTTTCTACGCTTGCTTGCCACTGCCCACCTGTGATCAATTAGCCTATAATTTTTATGTATGCACCCCGGACCGCCACCAGCTGCTCCAGCAACGTAGGGAACGCTTTCAAGCAACGTAGAAAATGTTCCTCCAGCAGAGTAGAGAGCTGTGGCGTATCGGGCGATGCACGCACCTCGTGCTGCCCCAGCCTTACCAGCAATGCAGAAGATGGTCACAGGCAACGGGTGCTTTTAGACCATCCCGTTTTTAATTGAGATGGCGGTGGTGTGAGTTAAAGATATAGACAAAAGGGCTGTGACTTTCTTCCTCTCATCTGCACGGCTGCAGCCACCCAGACAGGGGAAGTATTTACACACACACCCCCGACTGCTGCTGGAGCCGTGCCCACAGAGGCAATGGAGGAAAATATCTTTGGCTGCTTATTTTAAACAGCTGTTTTGGCCACTGAAATCCCCCAGAATTCGGCGATTTGTTCAATACAAAACTTTACATTGCTTTTAAACAGAAGTTCCACATTACTGATGCCCTCTTTAAGGTATCTCCGAATATTTGCCGTGCACACACACAGAGGAAACCAAAAATATTGCATCTATCTGTTCCACAGGTAATTTTTATACCGTCAATCACAGAGTCTGGCGAGGCAATGTCAAAATATAGATTTGAAATTACACTCACCAGCTCGACGATCTGTTGGTAACTGTTCGCGACGCCAATTGTGAAGTAAAAACTTCTTTGCAGCAATGTTGAGCCAATCATCAAATGAGGGAAACTGGATTCGCCTGTCAATACACTGATATTTATTGAGAGACAAACGGCTGGAAGATTATCAAAGCAACTCGCACTGTTCAATGCAAGCTGCCAAAATTAACTCTGCCCACACAAAGACGGAAGCGCTCGAACCTGGTCTCTGAGAAGGGGCGGAGCCTAGAAACGTGGGCCTTTACCCCAATCGATTACAGATGAACAGACAAAGAAACTCTGTCTGAGCGGGTAGTAAACCCTTCCCCCCACACATGAGAAAGAGTAGTCACTCATGTGAAGTTTTCTCAGGTCAGCTAAGCATCAGACTAAAATATTCCTTTACAAAACCAAGCCTTAACATTTTCACTTACCGCAAAAAACGCATGCATGCACCGTCTGTTTTAACCGCAGAGCGAGTCACAATAGTCCGATGTATAAGCATAAAGAACAAACAACCACGGCCGGCTTAAAGTTGTGTTCCCTGGATGAGCTGAACAGGCAGAGTCCCAGTAGCTTCACGGAGCAGCTAGCAGAGAGACGAGAAGCTAGCAGCAGCAGTCACTTGACAGAGCCGTCACTCAATGTGACCACGCCCTAATTTATGCAAACACTTTAAGACCTAATATAAATAAAAGGGTCATGTTAGAAAACAATTCACTCACAGATCCATAATCATGAAGGTGGAACCTAACTATATTCATAATAATATTTATTGCATCCATGGGTAGAAACATGTTTTTTTCTGCTGTGAAGTTGGGCATTTTAACATGAGGGTCTATGGAAATTGCTCCTTTCTGCAGCCAGTCCCTATCGGCCAATATATGAACTGCAGTGTGTGGCACTTCCGTATTGGCGTCCCGGCTCTTCCCCAGAGTTTGCCACTTGGCCTCAACGTGTATGCAAACAGAAGCATCAATCTCATTACGCCAATCCTGATTGGCTGGTGATCTTGACGTCTACGTCAGGGAATCCACCCACCCTTTAAGTAGCTTGCGCTACGTCGCAGCGTCATTCAAACACCTCTTCTCGCTTCAGAGCACATCTTGAATATCAGTAACCGGGCTAGCTTAACGGTCCACAGACTGAACCCAAGCTAACATTCGGTCGACGGGCGCTTGCCGGTTACTTTTTTGCTTTGCAGAAGAATTGAACAAATATTAACACACCAGTTAATATTGTAATCTGCCCCGCCGTTTTTTCTTTCGGAATAACGGTAAGGTTTGATTTTTTCTTCAAACAGTAACATACCTGTTGCTAGTTTATCCCTCCGCGCCGACACCACAGCGAGCGAGGACGGACTCTTCTCTCCCTCACACCAGAGGAGACGGAGATAAGAAAGATATTAACACACCAGTTAATATTTTTTGGGAAAAAAATCTAGCCCCTCGTTTTTCCTTTCGGAATAACGATAAGGTTGGATTTATTTTCTCGGTAACATACCTGTTACTAGCTTGTCCCTCCGCGCTGACACCCTGGCAAACGAGGATGGACCCTTCTTTCCCTCACACCAGAGGAGTCGGAGGCTCGGCTCTGCGGCTGCGGGTTTAAGATCTCGAGCACGGACTCACACCAGGTCTGCTCGTCCTGCCTTGGGCTGGAACACGCCCAGGAAGCTATCGATACCCCCGCCTCGTGCGGGCATTGTGCCCGCTTCACCATCAAGAGCCTCCGCCGACGGCTAGTGCGCCAAGCTAGCCTGTCGGGACAGGACCCCTTCATGTCCGTTGATTCGCCGGCCGGCAATCGGGACATGGTGGCGACCGCCGCGGAGATTGAGCCCCACGCTGTGTCAGGCTGGGAGCTCAACAACGGCGGTAGCCGCGGAATCGGAGCCCCGCGCCGTGTCAGGCTGGGGCCCGGTGGCGGCAAGAGCTTCGCCCTGCCTCAGTATGGACTTGCAGGCCGTGTGCCAACGCCCTGCGTCCAGGCTGGATATCCCCTGGCCTGAAGTGGCCAAGGAGACTTCCAGATCCCGCTACGAGGGGAAGAACTTGCCCCAAGCAGCGAGGATGAGGAAGCAGCTTCTCCCAGTCTTTCCAGAGATGCTGGACGAGGTGTCGGTCTCGTGGAGAGACCGCCCTTTCAGCAACAAGGCCCCAATCCAGGGTGCCTCCTCTTTGGACTGTGACGGCATGGAGAAGCTCGGCCTGCTCCGCATGCCGCCCATGGAGCCGCTGGTGGCAGCCCACCTCCAACCGCGGCTGGCTTCGGCACCAAGCAGGAACCCCACGCTACCGGCAAAGGCAGACCGCTTCCAGTCAGCAATGACCGAATGAGCCTATAAAGCCGCAGCTTTGTCCGCCAGGGCGCTCAACGTCTCCTCGCTGCTGACCTACCAGGCGGAGCTCTGCGAGGACATGACGGTCAAACCTGAGCCTGCCGTGTGGGACGAAATCGTAGCGAACACGGACATTTGTCTCCGTGTGCAGCGCTGTGCAGTCCAAGCCACGGGCAAAGCACTGGGGATAATGGTGGTACAGGAGAGAGCCAGGTGGCTTACCCTGACAAACCTTCCAGACCAGGAAAAAGAGGACATCTTGGACATGCCTATTGTTCCCGAGGGCATATTTGGCTCCGCTCTAGCTTCGATGGAGCAGCGGTGTGAGTCCAAAAAGGAGGATGAGGCTCTCCAGCTTTGTCTTCCCCGAAGGGTCCAGCCGCCGCCTTCAACGGCCCCGCGGCAGTCCTTCGCTCAGGCTGCCTCACGTCCTGCCCGTTTCAAGATCCCGAAACAGCAGAGGCCACAGCCCGCCCCGGGTCTCCAGCCCAGACATGAGGCGAGGACGGGCTGGCCAAGAAAGTCTCCGGTTCCGGCAGCAGCCGCTCAGGCACAGCCGGCCCAGACTTTCAGCCACCAGACGAAGAAGAAGAAGAGGGCGGCCTGACAGCCTCCTCTCTCCTCGATGAAGGAGCTGGAAGTTCCCTGTTCTCCAGCTCCAGAACACGTTCCAGTGTTAGATGCTCATGTGTTTCCGGGGTGCAACCATGCCCCCATCTTCCCGCCGCCTCGAGTGATGTCAGAACGTCATCCTCAAGTTCGCGCCATGAGGGAAATGGACTTAACATCAACGACAGCAAGCTCCACTGCTCGTTTAAGTCACACAAATACATGTCATCAATATTGTCTTTTAATAAATCATTTTCCACTGTCGTTTCCAGGCTTAAAGCCAAGGGCGCAGTCAATAAAAATGAAAAGAAAAACAATAAAAACAATAAACAGGGGGGCTTCCGGTCTAGCAGGCATGGGGATCGCAGCATAGCGTGACAGGCTCCCGATAGTGAGAATTAAAAGTTGCCCGTTTTAACTCCAATAACCAGGAAAGTATTTACAGCAAGCATATACACGGCGGGCGACGTAATATGCCTAAAAGGGGTAAGAAAAGTATTGCTCCAACAAAGGAAAACGACGAAAACGAAGAAGGTCAACTGTCTCGAGCTAGCAGCATTAGCAACATGGACGACAAGCAGCCGGACTCTGAATCAGAGCCGAACGGTGAATCCAACTTGGCTTTAATCTTGAAGGAGCTACGAGAACTTAGAAAAGACTTCGGTCAACAGCTGAGCGGCATAAAAGAGGACATTAGTAAAATCGGCAAAAGAGTGGAAGAAGCAGAGGAGCGAATTAACGGTGCTGAGAACAGAATCCAGTCATCAGAGGACGTTCTGACGGAGCTGGTAAAGCCTCAGATGCAAACGGAGGCAAAGCTGACTGATTTGGAGGGGCGATCGCGACGTGAAAATGTCAGAATACACGGGGTAAAAGAAGGAGCCGAAGAAGGCACGGCATCAGTGATCGCTTTCGTGGAAGATTTGCTGACAAAAAGCTTGGAGCTTCCCCCCTCCACCGCCCTAAATATCGAGAGGGCGCACCGGGCGCTGGCACCGAAACCCCCGAATGAAGCCCCTCCGAGATCAATCGTGGTTAAGTTTTCAAGCTACACGGTGAAGGAAGATGTCCTGAAAAGAGCTTGGCAGAAAAAAGGATTTGACTTCCAAGGGAAAAGGATCCAACTGGACCATGACTATGCACCGGAGGTATTGAGGAAGCGGAGGGAATATGCAGAAGCAAAAGCTGCGCTCAAGGGAAGAAATATACGATTCCAAACGCCTTTCCCCGCCCGATTAAGAGTGTTTTACGAGGAAGGTACGGTGGTCTACGGCTCGGTGGTGGAAGCAACGCTGGACATGGCAAAGAGGGGAATTCCGGTGACCGTGGTGAAAAAGACAATCTCCCTTATGGACCAGATCAGCCGGATGACTTGGCGATCCAGTGAAAAGCGAGGAAACCGGGGCACTACACGCACCAACCAGGGCTTTAAGGAACGGCTCCATGCATACCGCCGTCAGGACACCTGATAAGTACTGCTGCTCTAATAGAAACATTCAGTTACAATTATAATGTTACTTCAAGAAACCACAGAGCTGTGTAATGTTGTGAGAGACTCAATTCTCGATCCTATTTTCCAAAATTAAACCTTCTCAGAAGGGTAATGTTAATGGCAATTAAATGATAGATTTGAGGTCGGGACGCCTGCGATTGGACACTATGGACCTACGTATCAGCGTAAAGGCTGAAGGGGGCCCTCTTTCTCTAATACGAGGAAGAGATTTCCCCCCTACACTCACATTCCATCAGAGTCACAAGGCCGTAAAGAGGCCGTCATCTTGGAAGTCAATGTTGATATCTTTGATTGTGATTTTCTTTTTTTTGTTAACTTGTTATTGGTTAACGATTCTGTTCTTGCTACTGTTCCTTGTAGCACCAGGGGTGCGATATATGTGATATATAGAGGCGTGAAGGGGCTTGAGATATACCTAAAGACAAACCATGCAAAATACCAAGTCAGTTAAAGTAGCTACGTATAATGTAAATGGCCTGGGAAACCCAATCAAGAGGAGCAAAGTTATGTCGAAATTGAAGAGGGAGGGAATAGAGGTGGCTCTCCTCCAAGAGACTCACCTAACACAAATAGAGAATTAAAAACTTAAGAAATGGAGATATAATCAGTACTCATCTTCCTGCAGCCAGGGGTCTAGGAGAGGGGTTGCAATTTTGATCACTGGTAAACTAAACTTTACCAACCACAAGAAAAAAACCACAAGAAATATAAAATTAATGATGGAAGAGCTGGGACTCTCAGACATATTGAGGGAGTTGAACCCGACAAAGAGAGACTATACCTTCTTTTCTCACCCACACTCTGTGTATTCTAGGCTTGACTATTTCTTTGTGTTTCAAAGAGACCTACATAGAGTGAAAAATTGCAGTATTGGGACCATGGATCTATCTGACCACACTCCGGTATTGTTAGAGATTTGGAGGGCAAACTGGCCCGCTTTTCAAATCTCCGCGCGTCCCTATCAAGCTGGTTATAATACAGGAAGGAATCCATATCTACAAAGTAACCGTTAACAATAATCTACTTTAATGGCAATATGACAATGCAATACAATCATTACAATAAAACATAATATATTACAATTATATTGTAATGGTTAAGGAGTAATGCCGGCTCACTCCTGCCCTGGTTCCCGTGCTGCGGAGATCCTTTCGCTCGGGCAGCATGTGAAGAGAGACCGAACGCCAGGGATCCACCGGATATATACCAGAGTAAGAAGGAGGGGTTAGGGGTTAGGTCAGCTGGTCATCTTTTCAGGTCATCTCATTGGAAGACGCAACGCTGGCCAGTAGGAAACCAAACAGGCTCACTTTCCAACAAAAGGTCTCAAGGCCTGCATACCTACACCTCCCCCACAGAGCAATAAAACCCTGTTTACTCCAACCAGCCCAGAATGTTTATAGCCATTTTTAGTCCTTACATTTATGAAAGGACAAAACAGAGAAATCAATATAAAACACAAACACAGCAGGGTTTCCACTAGGATTTTTTCTCGCCGGTCAAATGTCCGGGCAGAATTTATTTTACCGGACAAATTTGAAACTTACCGGTCACGTTTCAATAATAATAGTAAGAGTTGTGTAGCAGAGTTTCCGTTAGCAGGTAATTACCGGACTATGAGCAGATATGCTTCAGTTTAAAACTCAGTTCACGGGGCTCATTTTTATATTGCTTCAGTCTATAATCGTAACAGATCGAAAAATTCAGATCCATTTTTCAATAAATGATTCCACCAACAACAAACAACATAATTATTACATTCAAACAAACTACTTGTAGTAGCCTAGATAACGTACATTATTCAAAAGTTTACATTAACTTTGAATAATAACACGGGAGAAACGGATCCTCTCTTTTCCCCTCTCCCTGTCTCTCTCTCCTGACAGCCCGTCAGTTTCTCATGCAGCTCGCTAAACAGAGGGCGGGGCTTCAGGTGATTATGCAGAGCTGCGTGTCTCGGTCTGACTCAGCAGCTGATCTGATCTCTCTCTCTCGCGCGTGTCCGGTTATACTTCACTCGCGTTTATGTCCATATCGATCAGATCCAGCTCTCCTGATCGTTCTTTATATAGAGCACCGATCAAACTATTAAGAGTGAATATCGGCCGATAATGACCGGTGGCTGATCTATCGGAGCCTTCCTAATTATTACCAGACATTTTGACCGGCAGGTTTTGAATTTACCGGTTTTTAATAAATTTTACCAGCTAAAAACCGGTAATTACCGGCTAACGGAAACCCTGAAACACAGGTATTGTTTGAACAGTATTCACTTAACTGCTACTATTGATAACCACCAGAGAAACCCAAGGGACCTCTCTTAATATCACAAACACTGTAGCTAGATCTAAGTTGAATGCAAATCAAGACATGCTCTCACCTTCCCCCATCTTCCTTTGTCCTCAAAAACACATGTCAACAGGCCCCACATCCAGCTCACAGTTTCACCCAAATGATTCCCATTTTAAGCTTATCCATAGTTTGCTAATATGAATACATACAAATATTCCACTACAAATCCCCCTTTTTATCTCCTTCTCCAGAGATAAACTCAGACAAGGCATTTTGAAAGATACCCACTGTCATTCTTTTCTACTGTGTCCGTCCCCCAAACATTGTATAAATCCATCCAAAGCTGGTATTTAGAGTACTTGAAACCTTCATGGAGACAGAACACCACTTTCCATGGCAGTGAAGGAACCATGAAGGGGCAGCTGAGTGCTAGAATCATCAGCCCCCCCCCCCCCGGAGGAATAGCCCACAAGGACAGCTAATAGGGAGGGGGAGATGCGGCTTCCCCTTCACGGGTAGAACTGATCAGAGAGAAGTAGACTCCTCTGCTGCCTCGACAAGTCCCCTGTGCCGTCCTGGCTTGCCGTGTCTTTGTCCCCCCGATCCGCTGACAGCAGCTTCTGGGCTGCCTGCTAGAGAGATGTCTTCCTCCTCCTCGTCCTCCGGCCCGCTGATGGCGGCTTCCGGGTCGATGCTGTAGAGATGTCTTCCCGATCCTCCTTCTCCAGTCCGCTGCTTCTGAGTAGTCCACGTCTGCCAGGGCCACGTCCGTCCTGATGTCGTCCCCTGGTCCTAGCAGGTGGTTTCCCCGCCGCACACTGGCTCCCGTGGTACGAACTGTCCCCCTTTTCTCCCAGGCAGACGGCATAAGAGGTCCGCTGGGTCACTCGGTCGGGGTCGGAGAGCCTGGGGTTGAGCCACTTTGTCCTAATGACTTTCAGCCAGACGAACTCTGCTGTGTCGGCCTCGTGCTTCTCGGGTCCCCCTTTTGGCGCCAGCAACCTGTGTGGAGAAATCTGATACAACTCCCTCAAGCCTACGCTCAGCTGTTTTGACCCACTTGGAGCCTGTTGGTGGGGTGTCTTGAAACAACAGCCGTCTGTGAACAGGTTGTCTAAATTAATTGTAGACCTCCTATCTGCCAGTGCAGCTTCAGAATCTTAATACTTGGATTGTGCCAACTAAATAAGAACCCCAACATATTTAGGTAAACTAAATAACATATTTCAATAGCTCTGAATTTCTGACAAGCATCCGTGTTTATTTTTAAATGAAATCCTATTTAAAATCTAAATATAATATGAACTGCTAATGTTTCTGGTAAAGAAACACACTAATGTTATGGATTCAAAAACAACCAAAATCACGATACTAACAAAGTGAATGATTTCCTGGTGATACTGCTTTTACCTGTCAGTGCTTAGATATTATCACGCTGAAAAAATGAATACAGAATTCCAACAAACTGTCATCAAATGTCTTTCTATTCTAAATTTAGATGAAATGTATATCCCCATAATGACCTAAATAATAAAGTCTATGGCTTTTACTTCTTTACCAGGCTAGTTACATGATGTTGTCTAAATTAAATTCTGTCTCAATACATTACTATGTTTTAGCTTTAACTGTAATATGTTCTTTCTACATTTCAAACCTCAGTTGCTCTAATGTCTGTTAAAATATTACAAAATTGTTTCATTATCACAGGTCAACTTCTTCGGTTTCACAGTAGCCCCTTGGCCACTACTTCTTTGTTACCTGCTATAATTCAAATCAATATTTAGAAACATCTCAACATTCATCAAACAGTATCTTATCCCCAGATATGGAGCAGGTTAATTACATTCAATGCTCAATTTGAACATCTGGGTTGGGGCGGAAGGTTTCTGTCAATCCTTAAAAGAAAAATTTAAATTGTGAATTTTACAGCCATGTTAACATTTATACATTATACTCACTCCCCCCTTTTACACATGAAATCATGTGTAACAAAACCCTGTAATGGGAGGGGAACAAAAACTGTCAGGTAATTGGTTAGGGACATAACGAACATTATTCTCAATTTGACATCACCATCATTATTTCCACAGTGAACACTTCAGTGAAAAGAAGTGTTCCTCTCCGTCCTTCAGGCCTAAAAGAAACAGAAACTTCAGATTTTAGTTTTACATTTGCAAACCGCCAACTCATGTGAGAGGAAAATATCACATGTGCAGTTTCCCCTTTTTGTGGAATTTTTAGGAAACCTCTCGTTTCCCTTGGAGCTCCAAAATAATATGTTAGTCCAAAAACATGCTTGGTTAGTTATTGTTTTAGAATCATGCAGTTACACTGATCACATGCCGGCATTCATTCACACTCACACTGTCTGGTTGTCATGTCAAGTTTGGTCAGCTTCACCCCAGAGTCAGTCATCCACAGTGCCTTGTCAAGTTACACTGTCGGTCAGGGTCAAAGGTCAGTTGGTCTCCGTCTTTTTTGGCCATGTGTCATGCTCTGCAGAGACTTTGACATTTCAGCATAGGCCAGTATCCTTTGTCTACAAAAATATGTCACGATTTCAACTATGATTTTCAAGATGATTCTAACTTTTCATTGGGACTTCTGCCTCCCACTTTTCCTGAAACTTGGTACAAAACTCACTTCCTTCGAGTACTACTACTACTGCAATCCATTTACACCTAATTAGTATTAAAATGTCTAATGATCTATTTCAGAAATTGTGTACAATAACTATTATCTTGAGTCAAAACATTACTAGGATCTGTGTCGCTCTGCATTTCATAGGTCATCATAATTCTGGTCTACTTAAAAAACAATGATAAACTCTTTAGCAGTGTGTGGAACCTTGGGTGTCCGAACATGCAACAATTACTCCCTCCTTTATCAAGGATTTCCTATGGTAATAAGTATGCCACAATGGTGAAATCAACACTATTCCTATAGAGTGGTTCCTAAAACTATCCTTTTAATGGTGATCAATATTGTAACCAATGAGATCGCTACTTTATTCACATGTGAATAAAAATCTCTTAAAGAATGATTTGTTAACATGATGAAAATATTGAAGAATATGGTTCTACTCTGTCAGTGTGTTTTAGGATGATTATCATTTTACTTTAATAGTTTCCTCTTTACTGCTATTTTTAATTTACCAATTGATTAATAAATCTTTCTGTCTTTACGTATTTATGAAGTTAATTCAAGTTATTTAAATGTGCGTTTTGTGAATAAGTGTGTTTATGTGTAACTCACTCATTCCCGTTCTCCTTTCCTCCTCCCCTGGTTTTCTCAAGCCGTGACCCCGGCCTCCTCACTTCTAATCGACCATGCCAACTCCTCTGATTCTGTCTTCTCTTCAGTCCATCCGCTGTTGAATCCATCCACTGTAACTTTTGTAGGCAGCCATTGGCCCAGTTACATCTACAGCCCCATCATGCCACTGTTGTTGCACTCCTCCTTTACAGTCTCTCTGCTGTTTTTATGGAGGGCGGATTCTGCTCTCATGTCTATTGTGCCAAATCTCGCGGCGCAGTTTGGAACTTCATGTCCTGTTTGAGGGACCGATGAGAGTTTGCCTCTTTGTCAGCATGCTGGTTTGGTTCTGGATGCCTCAGGTGGAGATGGTTCTGGATGCCTCAGGTCGTTGTTGGTTCAGCTCTGGTTCTCTGTCTGTACGATGGAGAAGGAGGAGTCTCCTGTTGGGTTAGGTCTTTCATCTGCTTGGAGGGTCGGGATCATAGCCTTTCTAACTCAGAGGGGGAGTCCAGGCCTCGGTACACATTACCTATAAGAAGTCTAGCCCACTGATGTTAAATAAATCCAACCCTTTCCACTCTGTCTCTTTCTAATCATACTATCTGTCTTAGTTGTTAAATGTAAATCTAAATCTAAACAACGTAATTAATGTCTACTAATGATATTACAAAAACTCACTCCAAAAATTGTTTCATCCATTGTTACATATTTACCCAACACAACTCTGAAATACTTACATGTTTCCAGCATCACATATTCCACACACTACGAAAGAACATCTCCATATTTTCTCCAATATTTTAAATCCCACTGTTACTTCGAACAATAGTAAACCTGCAGAGCACACCAATCGGATCACAGTAATGACATTTGAATCAAGTGTAGGCCTCTGTCTACTTTCTGCAAACAGTTTGAGTGTAAAATGTGTTTTTCACAATGTATTTACACTCTACAGATTCTTGAGTTTACTCATCTCCTGGTGCTGTCGTTGTCAATTCCTTATTGTTTTGTACCAGTTTTCCAAAATCAGTTCTAATTAATATACTGGGCTATTGTCGTTGTTACTATTAACGTGCTTCCCGTCTTCAATACCGGCCAGCAATGTAATGATTAAACTCTAAGCTCGAAAAATGTCAAGGGTGTGATACCCCCTTTCAGCCACTAGATGGCAGCAGCAGAAGTTTCAAGGGTGTGATACCCCCTTTCAGCCACTAGATGGCAGCAGCAGAAGTTTACAGACAAAGGGAAACGCTCTCCCTCGATGTAACATATAACAGACCTGTGGCTTTTAGCTTTCAGCCTTGGTCTGTTATTTAACCCCAGTTATAAACCGCGACCCGATCTAAAATATCGTGTTTCCAGGTTTTTGTCGTGCAGGAATCAAACCTCGCAACCCACAAAACTGCACCGTCTCCACGCCACTCAGGAATAAACTACCTGCAGATCCGCGCCAAACTGCTCTATTTTACGTCACGCAGGACTTTCCGTCTACCTGGCGATCAACGTTTACGTTTTGTATATAACTTTCCTAACATAGTAAAATATGCATTGTATATTCCATTTAAACTTTAAAAACACTGAAACGCCTACAGACAATCCTAAAGTTTTAGCGTATCCAATTACAGACAGGCGATTTTCATAACAGGCGTCTGCGTACCTTATTTGCAGAGTTGCAGGGTCCTGCTGATTGTCTGAGATGTTTGAAAGCGTCTGTTCCCGACCCATTCTGGTCGTGTGAATTCTTCCTCAGCTTCGTTATATCTGGAACGTCCGGGTCACCATTTGTTAGAGATTTGGAGGGCAAACTGGCCCGCTTTTCAAATCTCCACGCGTCCCTATCAAGCTGGTTATAATACAGGAAGGAATCCATATCTACAAAGTAACCGTTAACAATAATCTACTTTAATGGCAATATGACAATGCAATACAATCATTACAATACAACATAATATATTACAATTATATTGTAATGGTTAAGGAGTAATGCCGGCTCACTCCTGCCCTGGTTCCCGTGCTGCGGAGATCCTTTCGCTCGGGCAGCATGTGAAGAGAGACCGAACGCCAGGGATCCACCGGATATATACCAGAGTAAGAAGGAGGGGTTAGGGGTTAGGTCAGCTGGTCATCTTTTCAGGTCATCTCATTGGGAGACGCAACGCTGGCCAGCAGGAAACCAAACAGGCTCACTTTCCAACAAAAGGTCTCAAGGCCTGCATACCTACACCTCCCCCACAGAGCAATACAACCCTGTTTACTCCAACCAGCCCAGAATGTTTATAGCCATTTTTAGTCCTTACATTTATGAAAGGACAAAACAGAGAAATCAATATAAAACACAAACACAGGTATTGTTTGAACAGTATTCACTTAACTGCTACTATTGATAACCACCAGAGAAACCCAAGGGACCTCTCTTAATATCACAAACACTGTAGCTAGATCTAAGTTGAATGCAAATCAAGACATGCTCTCACCTTCCCCCATCTTCCTTTGTCCTCAAAAACACATGTCAACAGGCCCCACATCCAGCTCACAGTTTCACCCAAATTATTCCCATTTTAAGCTTATCCATAGTTTGCTAATATGAATACATACAAATATTCCACTACAGTATATATAAATGTATTATTAGGGTCTGACAAGAAAAACACAATCTGGAGGCTAAACACAGGGATGTTAAATCAAATGAGGCAGCAAATAAGGACGGACATTACAATGTATCTAGATGAAAATGATAACGGCGAAGTGTCACCGCAGATTCTATGGGACGCAAGCAAAGCTGTTCTTAGGGGGGAAATTATAGGCTATTGTTCTCGTTTAAAAAAGCAGAGAAAATAAAAATTGGATAGGTTACAAACAGAATTGGAGAAATTAGAGAACGAACATAAAAAGACACAGAATCAAGGAACAAAAATGGAGATAGCAAAGCAAAAGAATGAGTTGAATGAAATCTATTCAAACGACATTAAAAAAAAGATGATTTTTCTAAAACAAAGATATTATGAAGCTGGGGGAAGATCTGCTAAATTACTTGCTTACAAATTGAAGAAACAACAAGCAGAAAACACCATTTATAAAATAAAGGACCCTACTACCAACTCTACCCATTGCAAAATAAAGGATATACAACAATCATTTGAGACCTTTTATAAAAAATTATATACTCAACCTGAAATAGATAAAACAAAGATGGAAGCCTTTTTTGAAAAGATAAACCTGCCTAAAGTCGGGGAAGTACAGAATAAGCTCCTAACTAGCGAAATTACAGATGAAGAGATCAAGAGGGCAATATCACACTTAAAACCTAATAAGGCAGCAGGACCTGATGGCTTTCCCTCTGAGTGGTACAAGGAGATGAAAGACCTACTGGTTCCTATGATGAAGGCCTCATTTAACCATGTGCTTAAAACGGGAGTAACCCCCCCTTCTTGGAAAGAAGCGGTGATTTCCCTGATTCCAAAAGAGGGTAAAGATAAACTTGAATGTGGGAATTATCGTCCGATAAGTGTATTGAATCAAGACTATAAGATTTGTACCCATATTTTAGCAAAGAGACTTGATAAGATCCTCCCCCGGATAATAAGTCTAGACCAGACAGGTTTCATTCAGCAAAGGCAGACCCAAGATAACATCCGGCGAACCTTACATGTGATTGAACATATAACTAAAAATAAAATTGAGGCAGTATTATTGAGTCTTGATGCGGAAAAGGCTTTCGATCGAGTCAATTGGGAATTCTTGTATAGAACATTACAGAAATTTGGATTTCACCCATCGTTTATTAGAACCATTCAAGCACTTTATAATGACCCAAGGGCAAAAATAAAAATAAATGGGGACATATCAGCATCATTCGGCCTGGAAAGAGGGACCAGACAAGGCTGTCCAATAAGTCCATTATTATTTGCAATATTTATTGAGGCTTTAAGCCAGGGGGTTAGTCAGGAAAATAATGTTGCTGGCATAAAAATACAAGGCAGAGAACATAAAATGTCATTATTTGCGGATGACGTTTTAATTCACTTGTCAAACCCAGAGAGCTCAATTTAGAAATTATTAGCATTCCTAGATGACTTTAGCTCCGTCTCAGGTTATAAATTGAATATTCAAAAGACCCAAATATTAAGTTTTAATTATAGGCCTAGCCAGATTCTAAAGTCGAATATCCAATTAAACTGGGATCTGGATCACATCAAATACCTAGGAGTTAACATCCCAAAAGACCTCACAAAATTGTATGACTTGAATTTTAATCTGTTGATTAAAAAAATTAAGGAAGACATAAAGAGATGGAATTTAATTCCAATATTAAGTTTTGAATCACGAATTGAATCAGTTAAAATGAATGTCTTGCCTAGGATATTATATTTGTTTCAAACTCTTCCAATAGAAATAACAGATAAACAATTCAACGAATGGGACAAATTAATTTCGCGCTACAGTACATTTGGCAGGGAAAAAAACCGAGAATACGATTTCAAACTCTTCAATTGGCTAAGAACAAGGGAGGTGTTGCACTGCCCTGTTTAAGAGACTATTATATATCGGCCCAATTGAGGATTTTGTTCTGTTGGTGTAAATCAGATTACCAAGCAAGATGGAAAGAAATTGAAGAGAGGGTGTCCGGGGCAGTTCCAATACAGGCACGATTAGGGGATAAAAGACTAATTAAAAACCTAATGGAAACGGGTAATAAGTGGATCAATCTGACTCTGAAAACATGGTTAAAGGTTATAGCTTGCTTAAAGAGATAAAGATCCTGAAATGGTGCTCCCATGATCTCGACTTTACCCCGAGTAAGCTAGACGCAAGTTATAAGGGATGGGCTGATCGGGGCCTCTCTTCCTACTGTACTTTTTTTAATCGGGGGACACTGAACAATTTTCAAATGTTGAAAATACAACATGGGCTAAATAACAGTGACTTTTTCAGATTCCTTCAGGTACGCCACCACATAAACAGTTCTATGCTAGAGAACCAGAGGGCGTTCGAAAACAACTTACTGAAAGTATTTATTGGTGCATATGGTACCGATTCAGGGCTCAAAGTGATATCAAGAATATATAAGGGACTCCAGGAGATTAAAAAAACAAGTACCATATACATAAAACTAAAATGGGAAAGGGAAACTAACAGTTGTATTCCAGAGGAAATCTGGACCAACTATTGTGAATTCCAATGGAGAATAACAAGCTCCTCCTCATGGAGAGCGTTCGCCTGGAAGAGTCTCACTAGATTTTTTATCACGCCCGCTCAGCAGTCTCACCATGCTGGTTCTTCCAGCTGCTGGAGAAATTGTGGCTCCCAGGAAGCAAACCATTACCATGTGCTCTGGGATTGCCCAGTAGTAAATACCTTTTGGCATAAGGTTTATAAAGAAATTGTCATCATATTTGGAAAAAACATTTATTTTAATTGGGATGAACTCCTCTTTGGTTTCCTGCACTCAACATCCACAAATATTAAAACAAAATACTTGTTTGGGATGTTGAGTGTAGCCACCAGGAAAGCAATCACAAAGAATTGGCTCAAACCAAACAGCCCATCTATAGATGATTGGTACGATATCATTTACGAAATATTTGTAATGGAAAGAATAACCTTCTCTTTGAGGCTCCAGGAACATAGATTTGAGGACATTTGGGAGAAATGGAAAGTGTGTATTACCCCGATACGCCATTCTTTTGTCTAACTGTTTGAATATTTTATTTAAGGATCTATACTGTAAATGTTTTATATTGTAAAGAAAACACCCCATGTTATTGTGTGCTTATTGTTGTTGTCTTGTCAAGAAAAAGAAAGAAAGACGGACCAATCTGTACAACTATTTAACTACATATGTATATGTACACTGAAGTTGAAATGTGATCCAAATTTTTTTTTTAAATATGTAAAAAAAACAATAAACAGTCTGACGTCTACCCCCCTTCTAAGAGTGGCTGCTACCTCTCTCAGAAGGCGGACGATGGACGGGGCTGTGAAGGCATCACCGCCACGCGCATGCGCAGTGTCGACCGGGGTTGTCAACCTGGGGTACCATCCTGTTCAGACACTAGAGGGCCCCATAACACAACAAATAAAGACATAGAGGGCAGACGACAGAGATGTGACATCTCCACTCGCTTTGAGAAGCGAAAAGTGGAGGATGCTCACAGATTCTGCTTGGGTTTTCAAGACAATAACACAGGGTTACAGACTCCAATTAGCTGTCACCCCTCCTCACTTCTCGGGTATTCTGCATTCGCAAGCCCGGCGAGAGTCGGCCCATATTCTAGAGCAAGAGATCCTCTCGCTACTAGACAAGAAGGCTATATCTATAATACCCTCCGAACAGAGTCAGAGCGGCTTTTATTCCAAGTATTTCCTCGTTCCCAAACGGGGAGGGAACGGGATTCGGCCTATACTAGATTTGAGGGCTCTGAACAAATATCTCAAAAGATACAAATTCAGAATGCTCACTCACACATCTCTGTTGCGTCTCGTGCGCCAAAACGATTGGTTCACATCAGTCGACCTGAAAGACGCGTATTTCCACATCCCAGTATATTATCCACACAGGAAATATCTGAGGTTCGCCTTTCAGGGTGTCTGTTACGAGTACAGAGTACTTCCCTTCGGTCTGTCTCTCAGCCCACGAGTGTTTGTACGGTGTACGTAAGCCGCGATAGCCCCGTTAAGACAACAGGGTATTCGCCTGGCAACTTATCTGGACGATTGGCTCCTTCTCGCACAGTCGGAGCAAGAGGCTATTACGCAGACGAATGTCCTCGTAAAACACCTGCTCGACCTGGGTTTCGTAATAAACACAGAAAAGAGCATGTTATCCCCAGCCCAGACTGTACTCTTCCTGGGCCTACGCCTGAATTCGGTGCCCTTTACAGCCCGCCTGTCAGCAGAGAAAGTGAAAGCCTACAGGGCTTGCCTCGCTCATTTCCAGCCACGCAAATATGTTCCCTTCAGATCATGTCTGCGGTTACTGGGGCTCATGGCGTCAGCCATCCTGGTGGTACGACTGGGACGCTTACACATGAGGGAATTTCAGCGCTGGGTGGCTGCCCTCAGACTGGACCCCGTGCGTCATGGCGCGCGGAGAGTGATAGTCACTATGAAATGCGTATTGGCACTGCGCCACTGGCTGCACCCGACTTTTCTAGTACGGGGCGTGCCTATGGCTGCTGTCCTATCGCGGAAGGTGGTCACCACAGACGCATGTCTGATGGGCTGGGGGGGTATATACGAAGGTCGACCTGTGAGGGGTCTCTGGAGCAGAGACCTCCAACGGTCACACATAAATTATCTGGAGCTTTTAGCGGTGTTCCTCACCCTGAAACGCTTTCTGCCTTTTCTCAGAGGACATCATGTCCTCGTGAGGACAGACAACACGACCACAATATCGTATATAAACCGCCAAGGGGGTTTGCGTTCTCTCCAGTTACACATGCTGGCACGCAAACAGATCTTATGGAGCTGCGGACGTCTCCTCTCTCTGAGAGCGACGCACGTACCAGGAGTGATGAACCTCGGGGCGGATCTGCTGTCCAGAGGTGCACCACTATATGCAGACTGGACTCTACATCCAATAATTGTGAGTCAGCTGTGGGTGCGTTACGGCCGGGTGGATCTGTTCGCATCAAAAGAAAACGCTCAATGTCAGCTGTTCTTTTCAATGCGTGATTTAAACGCACCGTTAGGCGTGGACGCGCTCGCGCACGCTTGGCCTCCGGTCCTTCTGTACGCGTTCCCACCCCTGGCTCTGATACCCCCAACTCTGGCCAGAGTGAGAGAACAACGCCACACACTGATCCTAATAGCTCCACACTGGCCTACAATGTACTGGCTGGCGGAGATATATCAGCTGCTGTGCAGGCAGCCGTGGCAGCTCCCGCTACGCAGGGACATACTGTCTCAAGCGGGGGGGACGATTTTTCACCCACACCCAGAGTGCTTGGCACTATGGGCCTGGCCCGTGAGTGGTATAACCTAAATACAGTGGGACTCCCTCAGAAGGTGATAAACACTATTCAGAGTGCAAGAGCTTCCTCCACCAGGTCCCTCTATGACTGTAAGTGGAGGGTGTTGGAGGAGTGGTGCCTTAAAAAAGGACACATCTCTTTTCAATGTCCTGTCGGGGTGATTCTATCATTTCTACAGGACCTGATTGATAAACACAGAGCTTTCTCTACGATCAAAGTGTACCTGGCTGCTATTGCTGCATGCCATGTGGGCTTTGAGGGAAAGACGGCTAGCCAACATCCCTTGGTCTGCCGTTTTATGAAAGGGGCTCGCAGGCTCCTCCCTGTTTCCAGGTCACTGGTGCCCTTATGGGACTTGGCAGTGGTTTTAGATGGGCTCACTCGACCTCCATTTGAACCCCTGGAAGAAGCTGACATGAAACACCTGTCACTGAAGACAGTGTTGTTACTGGCTCTGGCATCTGCCAAGCGAGTCAGTGACATTCATGCGCTCTCTGTACATCCTTCATGCACTCAGTTTGCCCCGGGGCAAACGAGAGTGTTGCTGAAGCCCAGCCCTGCCTTTGTACCTAAGGTGGTTGGCTCATGTACCCCCATTGACATTGAGGCATTTCCTCCGCCACTGTGTTCCTCTGAGAAACAGCAGCCGAATTTGCTGTGCCTAGTCCGTGCTTTACGCACCTATATGGACAGGTCAAAAGAGTTTCGATGCAATGACCAACTCTTTGTATCCTGGGCTAACCCTCATAAGGGCAAGCCCGTTACCAGGCAACGGCTCTCCCACTGGATTGTGGAGGCGATTGCTCTGGCTTATACGAGTCAGGGTTTGCAGGCACCAACAGGCCTGCGTGCTCATTCTACTCGTGGACTGGCTACATCCTGGGCTTTGTTCAAGGGTGTTTCCATCCAAGACATTTGTGCAGCAGCGTGCTGGTCCTCACCGCTCACTTTTGTCCGCTTTTACAGGCTAGATGTATCTGCTCCAAGTATGGCCCGTGCAGTGCTGGGCCCCGTGTTGAGACAGGGTTCTACCTGTTAAGTTCTGGTTGTTTTTGGTGATTTTCGAGATAAGCATGTCTAGCAATACGGGAGTTTCAATATCCCATAGTGAGACATCGAACGGAGTGTTATGAATGAGAACTATAGGTTACTTACGTAACCCCAGTTCTCAGAGTAACATGAAGTGAGATGTCTCACCAGACGGCCCTTCTTGCTAAGGCGAAGCGAGAAGAGTTGCTTATTTTGAATGACGCTGCAACGTAGCGCAAGCTACTTAAAGGGTGGGTGGATTCCCTGACGTAGACGTCAAGATCACCAGCCAATCAGGATTGGCGTAATGAGATTGATGCTTCTGTTTGCATACGCGTTGAGGCGCATCCCATAGTGAGACATCTCACTTCATGTTACTCTGAGAACTGGGGTTACGTAAGTAACCTATAGTTATACAAGCAAATCATTCCTTATTATTATCAACATCCCAGAAAACAAAGACAAAAAATAACAATGTGCTTGTCCGAGTCTAAATAACTTCTGACTTCCTGTCTCTGGCTCTCAGAGGCAGGAAGTCTCCTGCTGAAGGAGTCAATCTTTAAAAATAGCTAACATTAATACTTTAATTTTTCATGTTTCATGGTTGTTGTCTTTTTCCTGTGAGGCCATCTATCAAGAGGAAAACGCAAGACAAAAAGTTTAAAACAATGCTTTGGAAAATGTTCTGAACTGACATGAGTGGGAAACGTATGCTTGTGATTTGTATATAAAGAAATGAGCAAATGGCAGATATGTTCTTTATCATTCTTGCAGGGCATTTTGTTCTTGTTTTCCTGACAGTTTTATTTACCAAAATACACAGGGTTAGGGTTTCTTGAGTAGACAGACTCAAGCAAGCAGTAGACAGTAGCAGATGTTTTTACCGAATACTACTATGACTTGATTTCTAAATATGAATCTTTGACTTTATTCTACGATTTCTCAGATTTTTTCGACATACTATTTGAAATACTCACATACTACACTTGGATATTTGCGTTCATATGTACATACTACACTATGATTTTCTGTCAGCCATACTATGCTATCATTTTTCTTCGACATTAGCTATGACTTTTTATCGACATATGACATTTTTTGCCATACTTTGCCATACGTGTTCTCTAATATTTTACAACATATGATGGTCTGTTATAGCAGTCACTTTCCTGTGTCACATTTGGATTCTCCGTCCTGATAATCTCCTCTCCTCTCAGGACGTGGCAGGCAGACCCTTCCTCCGGCCCTCTGTACCTCTCCTCTGTTTCCACGGAGCACCCAGAGGTGCTGATGGAGGGGGTCAGGGCCCACGTCCACTCCTGCCTCTACCTGCTGGAGCCAAATGGAGCCAGGAAGACCCGACTGACACATCTCTGCAGGACAGACACCAGGTGAAGATGCAGGCACTAGAAATGAGAGATCAGGTTCAAGTTATTTATCTGTAGATTTGGTTTGCAGATAAAAGACAAAGTTATCCATTATGAAACACATTCTGAGACAACACAGACAACAGACAAATAAAATAAAAAATCCACCCTCTGCATTTCACAAAGTTAAATAAATAAATAGATATTGCTTCAAACTTGTTCCTTTGTGCGAAGGCTGCTGAATTAAAGCTGTTTTCATACTGCTTTTTTTTCTTCTACCGAGAGTGAATGTTTGCTAATTTTGCAAATGAGTTTGTGATGGGCTAAGTTAGGGAGTAGAGGAGGGATGAAAGGGAAAAGCCTTATTCACTCATATTGAATAACTGCCAGGGTGCGCGGAAATCAGTGTTATTTAATTATCAGAGAGGAAAGAGGGAGAGGCAGGATGAACGGTACATGTTGCTGTTTGTTTGAAGAATAAGTATAGAAGCAGACGTTTGATTATGAAGGGATGACAGAGATTTAAAAAAATAACATGTAAAGACATAGATTAAGAAAACAAAGGACATTTTTACAAAGATGGGCTAGTTTCTCACTTTACCCTGCTGATGTAAACCCAGAAAGTTCCATTAGTCCATGCTCTCACATCTCTTCTGAGTTTACTGAATGTTCGTGTTCCTAAAAGCATTCAAAAGTGAACATTTATTACAAAAAGGAGGCAGACATTTGTGACTGAGATCTCCGAACCTGAGCACATAAAACTACAATTATTTGCATGACTAAATTATACAAGAGATTATTTTAAAAAAATGACAGAAATTTGATTTAGTATTCAAACCATTCACCACATAAGTCTATGCATTGCATGAAAACTTGCATAAAAGGGCTACATCTGAAATGGTTCCTCTATGTAAAAGTCTTTACAAATGAATACATTTATTTAGATGGACAGAAGACAGAAGGGCAAAGTGAGCTGCAGAGAAGCCAAAAGGATTTAAGGGCGTGAGAAGCTTATTAAAGGAAATATCTGGAGAGGCACTTAGTCCGTCTCAACCGTCCTAATTGAGCCTTTTCTGTGTTTCTGACCTCTGCCAGCGTCGATCTGCAGCACCATCACAGCCTCCCTGTAGGTGAGCATATGAGCAGGAGGAGCAGCGGCCCTCCTCCTCATGATTCATGCCCTTTGAAACCAAGTTGCTGCAGATTTTCAGCTGCTTACATGATCAATCTGACTCTCGGCGGAGTCCCGCGGCTCCATTTGTTTCGGTTGATTAAATGAAATGAAGCTCCGAGCAACAGAAAGCTGGTGGCAGCGTTTCTCTCACAGAGGCCCGGGCTCATAGGAACTCTGTCATTAAACTGTACTGTTGTTGTCTTCACATCAGCAGCAAAGACTGCAGGAGGATGAACTGCAGATTCGATCAATTCAGTTATGAGCACGCACTGTTTCCTCTGCACAGATTCAATAGCACACAGAGGGCCGGAGGAAGAGATGAAAAGCTGAAGGCGTTAAAAAACACAATAATAATCAAATAAAATCACACTTATTTGTGCTTCTTTCGAACTCAATATGATAATGCTTAATACCTATCAATAGGTCCTTATTTAAAGTAAAGTCAAAGATATAGAGACTGATTGAGAAGACAGCAAAACTAAGTCAAAAAGATTATAGGGGTAGTTCTAATAGATGAATGTTCTACATACATGAGGCGAAGCCTGCGAGCTAGTTCAGGCAGTCAACTCGAGCACTTATGCTGCATTCATACATAACGCCCCTTGCCACTCTACAACCAACCAAACAGAGTCTCCTTAATACGCCGCTCTATTTAACCTGCAGATCTCTCTCCATGCATTGCTTGCTGCTGCTATTGCCGCAGCTACCTCTACGTCGCTGCTGCTTGCCTGCTGCCACTGCTGTGTTCACTTGCTATTGCTGCGTTCATGTTCCTGCTGCTGTGTTTCATGTTGCTGCTGCTTGCCTGCCGGTGCTGTCCTTGCAAATGTCTATTGCAATCTCCGACTCTGGAACCGAATCATCATACGCAAGAAGCCGTAAGAAATGCCTCATTCCCGAAACACAGGCTAGCTCAGAGCATGGTTCAGACGCCGCTGGAACGAGCCACAGCTCCCGCACGACACACATCCAGGTGTCCCTTCCGTACTCATCTGGAGTAGCTTTTAATATCCTTTGGGCCAGAGGAAGTCCCGAGTTCTACGCCAGCTCCGGTAACAACCCCTTTCTTGTGTGTCAGCTAAGAGTCTCTCGGTCGGCGGGTAATTAAACACCAAAAAAGGCAGGAGCAAGCTGACCCCGGCATTCCCAAAGTACCTGCCTCCCTGTCCTACCTTCTCGAAGTAAAATCAGCGCTTGAAGCCTTTAATTGCACGATATATTCCCGTGAACAAACTCGATTTCCTCTGCCTGCATGTAAACAAATGTTTCTACTTCCGCGTTCAACCACTTGTGCCGCTGACGTCACACTCCCGAGGATTCTGGGAATTGGAGTCCCAGATCCAGCCACGAGTTCTAGCTTCCTGCCCCCTGCAGCAGCAATTCCTTAGGAATCGCATCTTGGCAGGTATATAATACTATTCTGCATAAGCAATGTTTTATTATGGAAATATTTGGCCTGCAGTAGGTCATATTTGAGGCAATTATACAGAAGTTGTATGTGTATAAGTATTTATACTAGGCCTACTATAAATCAATGAAATTAAAAATGGAAATAAATTAATAATTTCCATCACGTGAATATGAAGGGAAGCTCGATACATTTTTGACCATCATTTTAGACTTCAATCTCTCCTACAGTGTCTTTTCTATGAATACCATGAATCATTCTCTGCCAAGCGGCCATGTACATTTAATCACCTGCCAAAGAAGAGTTTTTCCTTACAGGAATTAAGCTCTACCTGCAATATTCTGCCCCTCGCTGGGTGTGCCTCAGGAGGCCACATGCTGCAAATCGTTTCCAAGCTCTTTCTAATCACAGATGTTCATCAAATGACCTTATCACAGGCTTAAATCAAGGTTTCTTAGCAGGTTAGGCTGGCTCCCAGGGACCCATGTCTGTTGAAACCTGCACTCAAGACTGAAGTTTGCACTGAAGGAGCCAGGAGTATTACACGTGCTGCTATTTAAATGTTTAAAAACACGACAGGCCCCTAGCCTAGTGCTAGGAGGAATTATTCTAGCAATGTTTCTTGAGCCGTTAGTTCCTCACGATTATTCTGTTAAGAGTATTAATAACTACTAAAGATTTCCCCGTTTCTTTGCTCTGTAGATGACATGGCAGGGAAAGCAGACATCCCATATGCCTTCTGTGGCATATATATTTTAAGGTTTTACAATCAAATGTGCATTTGGTTTTCATAGTAGCCCACGTTTCTTTGACACCTCATCAGAAGCAGTATGCTGGATTCTCTGCAACACCTGCAAGCACCCCTTGGTGTCCATCTTTTAACCATTTCCTAGTTAACTTTCCCAGATAAAACTTTTCAACAGCTAGGCCTACCTCTTTCAGAACAGGAACTGGAAGCCCTTCCACACGTCTAGAATTATCGGTATCATTCTCGATAGTGTGCTGATGCAAGCTTCACTGCCACCAGACAAGCTGTCCCGCATCAGAACAGCCATAATTACAATTAATGTTATTTATTTAGCGCCTTTCCAAATGTTCAAAGTGCTCTACGTTATACTACATATTAGACTTGTAATACATTCAATACTGATTACTGCCTTCAATTATGGTCTCCCACTGGTAGTCTCTCTAAAAAAGATGTTTTATATTTATAAGGAACAAGCGCTAGCCTTTCTGTTCAAACCTTAAGGCACCATAGTCTTAGGTCACGTTCACACCTGCTTGGTTAGTACTATTGAATCGGTCCCTGTAGCGTTAACCCCTTGATGCGGTTCGTTGGATTGGTGTGGAAGCAGTCCGATACCTCTGCTCCGCTAAAAGAGGTGGTCTCGGGTCGCTCGCTAGTAAACTCCAGAGAGGTTCATTGCTGGTGTGACGTAGTCCGCATCAAAACATGGGAAACAACTATTTGTGCGTCATCGCTTGTTTTGCTATCTATGCTGTGTGCAACATCCAGTAACCTATAGGGTCATGCATTCATTCTGGTGACTGCTTACCTCACTGGTCCCCTGTGTACAGAGAAAAGGCAGTGGTACAATCTCATCAGAGCCACCTGTCATCGGTGAAACCTCCTCACTGCATAACGTCGCATTTTGTGTTATAATGTTTTTAATGCACGTTGTCTGATTTATAATCCTATGCGCTGGCCGCAGAGTTTGCTGTCTCTCCAGATTAACAGCAGTATGAAAATAACCTGCCAATGCTCCATGATGCAGGCTACTGTAGGAATTGCTGGGATCTGCATTTTATCCGCTTGATGTCCCGCCAATTGTTGAAAAAGCATCTCCGTACAATGACTTTAGTTTACAGTTCATAGTCTATTTGAAGTTGCCTGGGTGAACGCAAACCCAACCTTCTGCAAATGAAACGATGTAATACACTTGTGTCTGGTGTAAAGATGCGGACTATTCGGCATGAATGCAATCTTAGAGATGGTTATTGCTCAGATCTTTGGTCCTTAGCCCCTCTGCGACGAGTGGAAGGTTATGTTCATTCTTTTATAATGACCTTGCGGTGTCCTCAGATCCTCTAGTTACTTACAGATGCTGCACCTTCTGCTGGTTCGGGGGATTTCACAATGAGTGGTTTGCCCCACCAGCTTGCCATGCCCTTCGTTCAACAAAATGACTCTGGATCTACACGTCAAGCCCCTCAAGGATTTCCCATATTCTGCCTCCAACCAAGAGCATGATTCAAAGCATACAATTCAGCTTGGTACTTTATCTTCTTCTGTCCCTCCTCTGTGTACTTGTGCAATAGATATAATAGTCGTTCATGCATTATATATAATTGTATCCTGCAATCTTCAAGTGCTAAGTATTAAGCCACGCTAGAGTTCATTAATTTGCTCCTCAAGGGCCTTAAGAAGGCACGTCCTCCAGGCAATGATAAAGACTGGCAAAGGGGTTTCACTATACATTGATAAACGTCAGATGCAGTTGTTACAGCTTTCCATTGGTTTCTCAGGTGGCGAATATACACAGACCTCTCACCTTTTAATCCTCAGCATAATATCACCCTTACTGAATTAACGTTGGAGATCAAATATACACAGTTTTGAAACATTCAATGTCTGACAGTTCTGTCTGGGGAGTCAAGGAACCCCGAATAATCATTGCTAAAACTAACACTGTTTTCTTTGTCCTTTATCTTCCATGCTGAACTTCTCGCATCATTGCCCTCTGACACATGGGTCGGCACCCATGTTTATTCGATGGCTGCAAACCCAACGACGAGGGTTCTCCTCCAAGCTGCGCGATCTCTGCCTAAGCTGCGATCTGCCCCCAGATCGCTATTCCCACTGTTTAAGAATCTGCACAGCCACAACCGCAGCTCTATATCCGCCTACCTCAACCCTGAGTATCCTGGGCCGTTGGTCATCTTCTGCCCACCAGCGCTATATCGTGCCTCACATGAATGAGATCCTTTCAGCACAAACAACCATGAGCTCTTGCACTACTCGATGATGAGTAAACGTTCAAATATGTATATCTGTAGAATTCTGTTATTGCATACCAGGTGGTTGCTGGGTTAGATTATATTTATTTCATTATAGTATATTCCCCTCATAGCTGCATGCTTGGGGGGGAAAGCTCATTGTCGCTGCCTCAAAGACCTAGATACAGCAGTCTTGATAGGTAGTATATTCCCCTCAAAGCCGCGGTGCTTAAGGGGGGATGGCTTTTCGGGCTGTTCCCGGGCCTTCACATAGCAGTTTCACTAGGTAGTATATTCCCCTTAAATCCGTGGTGCTTAAGGGGGATGGCTTTTCGGGCTGTTCCTGGGCCTTCACATAGCAGTCACTAGGTAGTATATTCCCCTCAAAGCCGTGGTGCTTAATGGGGATGGCTGTTCCCGGGCCTTCACATAGCAGTTTCACTAGGTAGTGTATATAGGTAGTATATTCCTCTCCAAGCCGCTGTGCTCAGGGAAGAATCGGCTCTGGGCTATTCCTCAGGCCTACACATGGCAGTCTCACTTAGTAGTATATTCCCCTTAAAGCCGCTGTGCTTAGGGGGAATGGCCACATGGCAGCTCGCCAGGCCCTCTACTTATCAGTCTTACATCACCAGCGTCAGGCTCGGGCTACGCAGTTTTGGGGGATAGTATCTGATCTCCACGCAGTTTTGGGGGTTAGTTATTTAATCATCACTCATCGTGCTATGTATATCTATGGAGTGATGATGCCCGAGCCTAGTCGCCAAACTCAACTATATGCTGCTTCTAATAAACATGTTAAAGGAACACGTGAGTTGTCTGACTGAAATGAGGCGAAGCCTGCGAGCTAGTTCAGGCAGTCAACTCGAGCACTTATGCTGCATTCATACATAACGCCCCTTGCCACTCTACAACCAACCAAACAGAGTCTCCTTAATATGCCGCTCTATTTAACCTGCAGATCTCTCTCCATGCATTGCTTGCTGCTGCTATTGCCGCAGCTACCTCTACGTCGCTGCTGCTTGCCTGCTGCCACTGCTGTGTTCACTTGCTATTGCTGTGTTCATGTTCCTGCTGCTGTGTTTCATGTTGCTGCTGCTTGCCTGTCCCACCACCACCCCAGCTTCCACCTGTAGGCTCGGGGGTTAGTTATTTAATCATCACTCATCGTGCTATGTATATCTATGGAGTGATGATGCCCGAGCCTAGTCGCCAAACTTAACTATATGCTGCTTCTAATAAATATGTTAAAGGAACACGTGAGTTGTCTGACTGAACTATAGTTAGTGTATTATCTACAGGAGATGGCAGTCAGCACGCCTTCAGTTTGGAGAAACAGACAAAGCAATGTACTGATGTGGATGGGATGGCCCTCTAAAAGACATGGTCCAGCAAAAAAAAATCAACATTAATTTAATTTGACGCTGTATTTAATATACAGTATGTGAAGCGTCCCTGCATTGAAGCTGTAATATATCCTTTATTCAAAGCTACTGGACACGGGCAGATCACAGGAGTTGCTGATCTACTGTTGACTTAATCAGTTTGTTTATTTGTTTTACATGTGTCTGGTTACTCCGAATTAACCCTTTGGAACACTTCATTCTGACTATTCCTTAAAAAGAATTGTGTGAATGTGTATTGTTAAGTAACTTTCCGAGTGTGAAGCGAGACAAATTTCACAACAATCGTACCCCCACCAATTTAAAAGTATTATCATCACAATTATGAGATACTTTCTGACTCATAATCCTGAGAAAGAAAATCAAAACTTTGACGACTCACCACTTTGAATCGGCATTTCGGTCCTTTTTGTTTTACCGACTAAGTCAAATCGCATCCATAATTTTGATTCACAGACGATAGATCTTCAAGGTCGGCCGTCATTTTGATTGATTCACCTTTTGTCAATTGTTATTGTTCCCGTGGAGTGAGCTTCCAGGAGAAACAGAGTACTAAGAGTCACTCATAACATCAGAAAGAGGGAGGACAGATTTGATCTATAGCTGTGTTATTATCTCAGCAGGCTTTTAGTGGGCCCATTACAAAGGAAGAGAAAGGATCCCGTCAGCATACATTCTCACCATTGTGTCTTTTTTTTCCCTTTTTCTCATGTGTGCTAAATAAAGAACAAAGTGACAGCCACAAGCTGAACTGCTACTATTATGATTAGTGCTGCAGATAGCTGTATCAATCTTTCAAAAGTGGATACTAACGCCAACATGTCCATGCTCATCCCTCTGCGGCTCTTTACTAAAAATAGCCTGTTAGCCACTTGAATCTTCTAAATGTTGAACATTTTCCAAGATGGCCGTCATTTCCAGCAGTGGAAACCAGTACTACCTCTACTACTACATGATCTCATACTCACATTCAACCACATAATTCATACCACTGGATCAAAGTCGCTGATTTTGGTATTGAATGTACAATCTAGAAACCTAGAAACGAGTCTTCTCGTTCTACGCAAAATGAGTTAGCCATCACTGAACACCATGATGTCACCAGTACTACCTACTACTACGCTCCTACACCCCAAAAACACCTCCACCAACTTAACTACAATGAATGTTAGTCTACCCAGTTTGCCATTGGCAGATCATTTGGATTGTTTGGCTTGGGCTTGGTAAAAAGGAGCTTCTGAGTAATTCCTGACGTCTGAATGTGGTTTCTATGTTGTGAGAAACGTATGATTTAACACTGAGTGAAATTGATTTATGGCCAAAAATAATTTCCAAGCCATTT